>NC_056513.1:44528318-44533928 GCF_014905685.2 Nematolebias whitei
ACACACACACACACACACACACACACACACACACACACACACACACAGAGAGAGAAGAGAGAGAGAGAGCGAGAGAGAATCACAGCTGAAGCACAAAGTTGTTCCATACAATGTGTGTGTTTTAGTGTTTTACCAGTCAATGCATGGCTGCTCGGGGGTGGGGGGTATCAGATCATGTAATGGCTTGCTGATCACAATTAATGTCGCTCGGTCACTTCCTCAGTCAGTCACTCACTCACTCTACCATCCATCCATTATTCTTCCCTTTTCCATGATCTGCTTGTGGAGTCAACAGGTCAAGGAGGAAACCCATTCCTCCGTCCTCCCAGCTACTCATTTAGCACCTCCTGGAGGATCCCAGGATGTTCCCTGGCCAGAAAGCACACATAATATCTTCAGTAGTGCATCATGTCCAGGAGGCATCTTGCTGCCTGATCCTCCTCAGTTGACTTCTTTTAATGCTGAAAAGCAGCGGCTCTCCCAGATCACAGAGCTTTTCCACCTTATCTCAAAGGCTCAATCCAGCCACCCTGCAAAAGAAGCTCATTTCAGCTCCAGGATCTTGGTGTGTCAGTAATGCTCCGTACCTCATAACCACAGGTTAGCAGCCAGGGCTGCAGCTAGGGGTGGGCGACATGGCTCAAATATAAGATCTGTTGAGCATAAACACAACCTGCAACAACAAATGTGTTGCCTTTAAACAAGGTAGAACTTCCACAACTTGTGACAAGATGCCTTCAGCTGACCCTGAAGCTTGTGCTGGTGTTTCAGCTACGGATGGGGCCGATCGGATCTGGTATCGGGTTCTAATACCAGCATTATTTACGCATTGAATTTTTCCGATCCAAGCTGCAGACATTTCCGATCCGTGATGCATGTCTGTGTCTGCTCAAACGTCTCCACATGCGACTCCCTGCCGGCTGTTCTGCACGTTGGCTTCAAACTATGGAATGGACTTCCTGAACGGAGGCGTGTCTCATGAACCCAGAGTAACAAGACCCGCCTCACATTCAGGAAATCCAGTTCATAGATTGCAGCAGCTACAACGTGAGTAAATACGTGAGAACGGAGCAGCACTGTGGCTAACAGCTAACCAACTTTTCATGTAAACATGTCCGCTGTGTGGAAGTGTTTGACACTAGAAACACACAAACAAGACAGCAACGTGCACTGTCTGCAGAGCCGCTGTACCGAGAGGAGGACGCTCCGTCGAGATCTACAATACAACAAACTTAATCAAACATAGCACCACATTAAACTGTGGTAAAGTTAGTTTTACGTTGGACATTCGAGCTCCGTGGCTTCAGCGTGTTCTTAAAGTTCAAGTTGTGTTTATTTGTCATGTGCAAGGTTAACACAGGGTTAACAGAACAGTGCTTAGGATGAGAAGAACTCGCTAAAAAAATCAAATCTCAAACCAACAAGAAAATACAAAAAGCATGCAATAAGGGTACACCTAAAAAAAGGTACCACAAAGTGAAAAATTAATTAATTAAAATGTCTGCAATGTCCTAAAGGGAGATACTGAGCAGCAGCATGGTAGAATATAATGGTACAGAAGGATGACTTTGAACAAGTATTTCAAGGTAGTAATATAAGCTAAGATGCACATGATATATACATATATATATATACATATATATATATATATATATATATTGCACATCCTCAACATATACCACATATAGGTTATTGCACAGGTAGTGACAATGAGGTTGAATTATTAGTTATTACCAGTTTGTTCAGTGTTATTTATCAAGAGTTCAATAATCTGAAGCTTGTGGGTTATAGCTGTCCTTTTTGTACGCGATGGCAGACTCCTGTATCGTCTACCTGAGAGTAGTAGACGGAAGAGTCCTTGTGCTGGGTGGGTGTGGTGCTTAATGATGCTGCGTGCTGTACGCAGACATCGGCTGTGGTAGATGTCCTGGATGGTGTGGAGACTGCTCCCAGTGATGTCCTCTGCTGTTTGCACAACGTAGAGCTTTCCAGCTCTAACTGGTACAGCTTCCATACCATCCTGTGACGCAGCCTGTCAGCAGACTCTCGATGGTGCACCTATAAAAGTTGGTGAGGATGCTGGGGTTCGTACCAAACTTTTTTAGTCTTCTTCTCGTTCAATCTGCAGCAGGCAGTCTGATTTCAGTCTGACCCGCTCAGTCTGCCCCGCTCAGTCCGCCCATCTCAGAGGAGGGACAGACTGAGCACGGCTGACTGAAATCAGGCTGCCTGCTTCAGATTGAACGAGAAGAAGACGTCGCTGAAACCACGGAGCTCGAATGTTTACAGAGAAGTTGCTAAACTTCATAATTAATGACCAACCACTGTCAGTTGTAGACAACAAAGGATTTCACAGTTTGATACTTGCAGTCAAGATATAGTTTACCCTCCAGGAGATATTTATCAGTACAACAGTAGACAATCATAAAAAACATGATTTGAAAACTACAAGAAAATTATATTAAAAAAAAAAAACCCAGCTACATTATAAAGTGATGTAAAATACTAAAAACAGGAACATGTCTGTTGGTTTATGTCATGATCTTAGCAGATGTTTAAAGTCATTTAATCACTTTAATATCCACTTTAAAGATAGTAATAAAAATAAAAAACATGTTTTGTCTTCGCAGGATTTAATTCTAACTTTAAAACTTATCCAACATTAATAAAACTTACATCAAGTTGCTTTTTTGGACATACATGCATATATTTGTACAAATTGTACTTGAGAGGAGATTATTACATCCTCATATAAAATCAATAATGATAATGATATTATTGATATAATTTAAGCGTGTAGCCGAACAGAACCTATGAGAATCGTGCGGCTGTTGTTCGTGTATTGTTTTGCACTATCAGGTCTCTCTTATAAATGAGTCCTGGAGGCTCAATGGGATTTACCTGTCTAAATAAAGGTTGAATGAATAGTGACTGGCGTATATTTTAGCTCTTTTAGCGTACTGTTTGGCGTTCGTTTAGCGTATATCTTAGTTTATATCGCAGATCCTTATTTACTGTTTCTTTTTACATTTTATATTTTTGCTATTGTTTTATGTAACTGGGACCATGTGTACACAATTTCGTTCCACTACATGTACCACATGTGATGCAAATGACAAATAAAGAAGCCCTGACTCTGATATTGGAACGGTATCGGTATCGGCAAATACCCAGGTTTAGGTATCGGGATCGGATTTTTTTTAAAAAGTGGATCGGTGCATCCCTAGTTTCAGCTTTCTCTACTCCTCGCAGGAATGATTCCATTTCTCTGACTGCTCTGTCTTTGATTACCTGCCTCTTTTCTTGGTCCATGTACCGACTGTGGAACCGTGGCTCAAGAGGCATAGCTGAGCTGTGAACTGTTTGTACCGGCAGTTTTTTGGGGAGGACACACCTGAGCTGCGCATTGTTTGTTTTTAGCGTTCTAGCTAGATAGTATTGCGCACGGCTAGCTTAGCATTATGCCAGTAATGACGGGTGGGGGGTGCGTAGTTCGGTTCAGTAGTTCAGCGCGCTCGGTTCTGTTAACGAGGCAGGGTGCCCTGCTTGTATAATGGCAGGGGAAACACTTACGTATCTGCATCATGAAATTAGCATGTCATGATATAATTTATTTTCCCAGGCAAGTTTTTCTACAGGTATTATCGGGAACAATATGATATGGCCCGGCCCTAGCTGCAGCTCGCCTGGCCCTCCGATACACCTCAGCTGCTTCTGGAGTCTTACCAGCTAACAAGGCTTGATAGAACATCTTCTTGAGCTTGACGGTCTTCTTCACCCAAGGATTCAAGGAAGGTCGCCTTGAGAGGCACCAACAGACTTGCGGCCACAGCTCAGGGAAGCTGCCTCAACAATGGAAGCACGGAGCACAGCCCACTTGGACTCAAAGTTCCCTGCCTCTGCTGGGATGTGGTGGAAATTCTGTCAGAGGTAGGAAGACCCTTCTGACGAGTTATTTTGCCAAGAGATCCTGGCAAACTCTCACTACATGTTTGGGTTTACTGGGTCTACCTGGCATCTTCCCTGTGCGCACTCAAGGACACTTTTATGAGGAACAGCTTCTACCCTGAAGCTGTTAAGACTCATAAACCCCTAACCAAGATAATCACTGTACGAAAGAAAAAAAGAAAATCACTGTAATGCCATTTTAATTGGTGATTTGTGACTTATCTGTGCTGCTGATTATCCATGCTGCTGATCTCATGCTGCTTGATTCATTCATACTCTACTCATTACAGCCTCATATTCTGGCTATTGTATAATATATTGTATTGTTTAATGTTCGTTTAGCATACATCTCAGTATATCATATATCTCATTCCAGCATTGCGCCGCTCAAGGTGGCTGCATGTTGGATTAGCTCTCTTACATTATTCTATTATTCTGAGATTTTGCTTTTGAAAACTTTAATTCCTCTTTTTTCTGGATGTAAATTGCATTTTTTGGATGATTACTTCTTCTGGTATTGGATGCTATGCAGCTGGAAGGACTTTTACTGAAAACTTTTTTTTTTTTGGACACTTGTTATGATGCGTAACCATGACAACAAGGTGGCTTTTACAACCGGGAGCAGCTGATTAACATCTCAAAGGCTCAACTATTACCGTACCTCAACTACAGCCCCAAATCCCAAATGAGTTGAAAAGGAGGTGCCATGGATGCATTACCATCTACCTAGAGGAGGTGCTCGAATGCCTGACATCTTGGAGGTAGCGGAAAACGCGACTCATGACAGCGGGAGGACCGAGATCATCCCCCGGCACCTGCAGTTAAGTCCGTAGCAAAGAGGGGCTCGGCAGGCTGCTAGCCATTGCTCAGGGAGAAGTTCTGCCCAGCATTAAGGCAGTCTTACTGCCCAAGAGGACAAAGAGGTCTGCTGGGCCTGGGTGGACGGATCGGCATCGGCAGCCAGTTTCTTTGGATCCGCTATGGGACGGAGTGCTACAAGAGATCCTTCCTGCCCAAAGCCATCAGCGTCTAGAACAACTCTAGTGAAACCAGGATGAGCTAGAACAACAATTAATTTCCATTTGGGATTAATAAAGTATTTGTGAATTGAATTGAATATCTTAGATCCTTATATACTGTTTCTATTTATTTTCTATTTATACTTTATATTTATGCTATTTTTGTGTGTAACTGGGACCTTGAATACACAGTTTCATTCCACCTCATGTACCATATGTGCGAATGACAACAAAGACTTGAACTTATGCTGAACTGGTCATTGTTGTGGGCAAACCATAACTAGCACAGAAGTCTAACCACAGAACAGAGCTCAGGTTCAGGCCAGAGAGGCCCTAGCACAAAGTTTTACATATCGGCATTCACAGACTATAAATCACACCCTAATATAAGCCGTGCACAATAAACAATCATTAAAAAAAACACTTTGCACATATATAAGCCGTGCTTGTGTATAAGTTGTGGGCGTCCATGAGATATTTACACAGAAATATGTTGCACAACTTTTTAAAAACCTTTATTTAAATATGTACCGGTAACACACAAATACGTACAGTAAATGTATTTTTCTGTTCAATGCCTGTAACACGGCTGCTGCAAGCTTGTGCACCCTTTGTTCTGCACATGCAGGGGTGTCCCCCAAGA
>NC_056513.1:44558928-44568928 GCF_014905685.2 Nematolebias whitei
TCTCTCGGATGAGAGACGAAACGTTTCTACATTTTTTTGTTGTTTTGCTTTGTTTTTGTTTTTTTTTAATGTCCAGAGGACCAGATTTAACTTTTTTAGATTTTTCTACCTGGATTATTGGGCATGCATCAGGATGGATGGATGGATTGATGGATTAAATAAATGAGTGGATAAATAGAAGTACTTATAGAACAAGCCATTTTTACACAACTCCTTCAAACCAGGCTTGAGGCATCTGTGAGGTTCTTCAGGCCTGAAATTTAATGATTTAAATTTGTTTTTAGCTATTCAGTTTGTATTATATAAATACAGGTCTGAACCCTCTGAATGTTCTTTGAAATAATTTTCCTTCACACCACGTGTGAAAATTGTCTGAACTGCTTTAATAATAACAATAATAATAATAATAATAATAACAATAATAATAATAATAATAATAATAATAAAATAAACTTTATTGTCATTCAAAATTGTACAGTGCACCATGCAAAATTGAATGAAATTTGATTTAATTTCTGCACAGCAATGTAGGAGTTCATAATTTACAGGATTTTATAAACGTTGCTGTTTAGGAATGGCTGTGACTGTGTGTGTATTTGCTACTGTGGTCACTTGAACTTGTGAACTGCTTTAATCTGCACACCTTAGAGGTAGTTTGGATGCAAACCACCCCGATCTTCAATGTAAGACTTCCTGTTGAACTGACATGACCCTACACAGGCAGCAGAGGTATTACCTGGACATACTGGTGTAAAAAATGTTGTTGAGCTGCAGGCTGATTAAAGATAATTAAAATGAAAACACATTGTTTTGTTTTATGTCACCTAAAATTTTATTAAACAGCTTATTAAAACAATTCTCAGTTTAAAAATACATATGTCTGGACTTTATTAATCAAAGTTTGGTTTAACTTTTGTCTTGATTGTTTTTGGACACATTGGGTTCCCTGTATGCTAAAATGTTCCATCAATCAGGGAACTGAGCAGTGTCATGTCACATTATTTTCACCTAATTAAACATAACACTGATGGTAAAATCACAGCGAAGACTGGAAGAGGACAGCTGACAGCTGTCAGCACACTGGGGAGTTTACAGGCTGAAATCTTTAGTCTTTGCTCTGTAAAACTGAGCCCTGAAGTCCCTAAGCATTGCATGTGTTTGGAAATTATCTAGGCTTTGGTAAATTTGACCCATCACTAATAAGCAAGTGAGGTAGTCACAGTGCACAGTAGGTGAGTATCTGTGAAGTTGGACGTGGCACATGCAAAGCTATATACTGTAACAATCAGTGCTGTCATCATTCCTCTGGTTCTGCAATACCAGCGCCAGGGCGGCTGTGGCTGAGTGGTTAGAGCAGTCGTCCTCCAATGCAAGAGTTGGGGATTTGAATCCACCAGCAGTCACATGCCGAAGTGTCCATGGGCAAGACACTGAACCCCTCGTTGCCTCTGATGTGTGTCCCATCAGTGTATGAATGTGATAAAGCTCTGATTAGTCTCTTTAGAATGATTTGTTTAATTAGCTTTGTATAGATCTAGTAGAGTGATGTATGAATGGGTAAATGAGGCACAGATTGCAGTGTAAAGCGCTTTGAGTATCTTGATAAGATAGAAAGGTGCTATATAAGTGCAGTCCATTTAACATGTGAACAAGTGTCCATCACTTCAGGACATGCTGGCTGGATTGGCTTGTGAGGCTCGTGGTTTAGGGAGAGATTTATCATTGATGGTTAACTTTAGTGGCAGCATGGTGGTGCAACTGGTAGAGCTGCTGCCTCTCAGTGAGCAAGTCCCTGGTTCAAATCCCGGTCCGGGGTCAAATTTGGGTGGAGTTTGCATGTTCTCTCCGTGCATGGGTTTTCTCTGGCTACTATGGTTTCCTCCCACAGACCAAAAACATGCATGTCAGGCTGATTGGTAACTCTAAAATTGTCCCTAGGTGTGAGTGAAAGAGTGAATGGTTGTTTGTCTCTATGTGGCCCTGTGATGGACTTGCGACCTGTCCAGAGTGTACCCCGCCCCTCACACGGTGATTGCTGGGCACAGGTGACCCCCGTGACCCAAAATGGAAGAAGCAGGTAAAAGATAATGGATGGATGGATGGCTAACTTTAATGTGAAGTATGAAGTGTGAAGAGTCTAAGTGATTTATGCTCACTGTTCTCATCCTCACAAACAGCATTTTGTGCTTAAACTGGCATAATAGCAGTCGTTCAGATTATTCATCCGTGCCATAGGCATCGCAACAATTATATGTGAAGGGGATGTGTCCCCCAATATTTAAAAAATATTCATTTGGACCCCACCACATTTACCATGAAATATTAGTTCATCCAGCACTGTTTCCATTTCTTCATGAACAAATCCATTCCACTTAATTAATAGGAGAATCTCATACCACTAAAAATCCACTCCAGGTTTTCCTGGTTACCTACAACAACTCCACACCACATGCAGCATTTTCTCCTTGGTCATCTGCCTTGGCAGGGTGCTCATGGGGAGAGGAGGGGGAGACACCTCTGTTTCGCATGCTAGCTTAGCACCACGTTAGGGCTGGCAGTTGTTGACGGGGGTGGGGGGTTAGGATATGTGAGAGCAGTAGAGGCTACATCAGTGGCATCTTAGCTAACTTGCCTGTATTGCACGTCGCTAGCTTAGCGCCATGTTAGTTCCAACAGTTTTCTACGCAGGGTGTCGGGGTGGGGGCAGAATGCATGAGAGAAGTGGAGCATGCTATATTCACACAAGAAGAGCTGTTAGAAAGACTACTTCTTGTTCCTCTCTAAAATAGTTATTGAATCAAGTGTTTACTTGTGTAGGTAAACACAGATGCTTAACAACTTGTTAAAATACACCAGAATGCAGGAAATGGCATCTACTTTATTCAAAACTTTCTGAGGGAGGACCCCCCCCCCCCCCCCCAAAAGCTTGAAAATAAACAGATGTACATCAATTATGACAGTTAACTCATTAAAGTAGGTTTTATGAGAAAAAGGTTTTATTTTCATTCGTTCCTGCATGAGCTGTTTTTAACTATTCATCCATCCATTATCTTTTACCCGCTTCTTCCATTTTGGGTCACGGGGGTCGCCAGTGCCCATGTCCAGCAATCATTGGGCGAAGGGCGGTGTACACCCTGGACAGGTCGCAAGTCCATCACAGGGCCACATAGAGACAAACGAGACAAACAAATATTCACTCTCTCTCAGTCTCACCTAGGGACAATTTAGTCACCAGTCAGCCTAACATGCATCTATTTGGTCTGTGGGAGGAAACCGGAGTACCCGGAGAAAACCCACGCATGCACGGAGAGAACATGCAAACTCCATCCAGAATGCCCCCCTAAGCCGGGATTCGATACGGCAACTTTCTCGCTGAGAGGCAACAGCTCTATCAACTGCACCACAGTGCACAAAAAATAAAAATAAATAACAATTATGTTAAAAAAAAAATCATAGTAGTGTAGACGGGGTCGTAATTGAAAAGTGAAGATAACACGTGAGCAGCTGGTTTTGGTTGTCAGCAGCAAAACTGGTTGATC
Source organism: Nematolebias whitei (assembly GCF_014905685.2). Lineage (NCBI taxonomy): Eukaryota > Metazoa > Chordata > Actinopteri > Cyprinodontiformes > Rivulidae > Nematolebias > Nematolebias whitei. The sequence goes on from NC_056513.1 coordinate 44,562,468, forward strand.
CACTCTGAGAAGGGGCTATTTAAGAGACTGAGCTGAATACAGCACCTCAGACTGAAGAAGTCTTTCAGATGAAAGACGAAACGTTTCTACATTTTTTGTGTTGAACGTCCAGAGGACCTGACAACTTATTTAGATTTTTCTACCTTAATTATTGAGCATGCATCAGGATACCATTCAAAGTGGCTACTGAGCAAAAATACAGTAATAGTGGGGCAGGCATTACTTCTGTGGTCTGAATTACTAACCACATAAAATTTACAACTTGTGTTACATTTTCTGACAAGCATTTGGATTTAGGATTTGAGCACGATGCCAGACAACAAGAATCGTTAAAAAGTTTATTGAGAAGCAGCTGCTGGTGGTGATCTTAATCCAATGGCGGGACCAAACTGCAGAGATAGGATGGTTAGTGAACTGAACTTTTCTGTGAATGGTCAGCTGAACAGAAAGACAGTCACTAACCTTCACAGTCAGGAGAGGGGGGAGCCACATGAAGAAGTTAGAAGCAATGATGTCACCGTCACTGAGTGAAATGCAGCTGCAAGGCAGAGCTAAACAGAGCGTTCTCTGAGGGGAAATCCAAGAACGGGGTCCAGAGGCACAGGTGGGAGACAAAGGGAGACAGAGATCCAAATCCAAATCCAAGTTATAATTCGTGAAGCATAGTTGTTGGGGCAGAAAAGGAGGTCAGTACCGAGGTCAGAAAGGCAAATCCAGAACAGACAGGAAGCAGGCAAATCCGGGAATCCAAGAGGCAGGCGTGAGGTCAAGACGAGGCAGGCAAACAAGCTGTCAACAGAACGCTGGACATCTACTACCATAAAGGGTCCGATAGTCTGGCAAGGAATCAGAGAAGGGGTGGATCCTAAATAGAGTGGGGTAGGACACAAGCGCTGATTAATCTGAGTGTTATTAAGTTATGTAGTGAACTAGGCCTGAGGTCAAAACCTTGACCTAAGGATCATTTGGGACAGAACTGTCATTTCATTGATTTGAATCCAGAAATACAGGTTGACCCATCCTGAGACTTTCTTTCTTGAATTAATCAAGTGGAAAAAGACAATTCTCTATGATCATTACTATTTTACAAATGTTTTGATAATCAAATTGTGTTAGTTCAAACAATGTTTAAATGTTGAAGTGAACTGCTCATTTTTTATTAACTGTGAAACAGTAATAATGATTCTTAATCCTCATTCAAAGAAGAAATCAGGTTAATATGCATTGTCTGATTTTCTGTCTTCAATGAGCGAAGTTATAAGTGTGTCGAAGTTCAAGTTTCGGTCAACTGCAAGTTTACTGAAAAGAAATGTCATGTTTAACTTTTACAGCAAGATACTGGAGAATTGGCTCCACGAAGTCTGGTTTCTTCATAATATCTTTTTGTCTGTTCTTAAACAATCTTAATCTTTTCCTTGACTTTTCATAACACCTTACATCACAAACCACACCTCTGTTTTGGTCCACCGACCAATCAGAAACTCCCAAACGAACCGGAAGTAGAGCCCTTTAAATGTTGGCACTTCCTAGTTCAACGAGAGAAGTTTGAGTCGACAGTAGAGTTTGGAGGCGAGTTGGGAAACAGGAAAATCCTGACATGACCACAGAGCTCTTCCGAGTCTTATGGGATTATAACATTTTCCACCTCTGGGTGGAACTCTGACGGACTCCACTCGTGAGTCCACTCGTGAGGTGAATTTGTGTCGGACGGAATACCGTCACTACTTCGGACGATTCACAGCTGTTCCTACGGAGACGCTGAAAGGGTGCGTTAAATGGAACTTCGTACCAGGGACATCTCCAGGTAAAAAGTTGATTTATAACACCTAAGTGTACTGGGGAAGAAGCTGAAAGAGCCCGGAAAGTGCCGTTCTGAATGCTGACACAAACAAAACCCTCACCCATCTTTTTCTCCCTTTAAACTTCATCTTTCCATCTTTAAACTCTCCTATCTGCTAGCAAATTAATCCAGATATTTTTAGAAATGTCTGAAGCAAAGTTTTCACCACCGCCGAGTGGTAATACCTGCTGTTTTGTTGGAAGTGAGAACGATCGCCGCATTGTTCACTTCCTGTAAACTGATTAATAGCTGTCGTTATCCTCAATTCTTGCCAATTAATGTAAATGTGTGATGTGTTAAACTTGATTCTGTTAATAAATGACCCACTGTTGTGGTGAGTCAAAGATAATTAACGTCTCACGTCCACATTTTATTACATTCAATGCACGTACATTATACAGTCCAGAAAAATGAAAGAATCCGTTTTAACAGTATGAATATATTTCGTCCGTATGTTCTACTACAGTTATTACCTTAAATTCTTGGGCGCCGACTCTGGCCACTGTTTAGTTTCGATGCTGCTGGACCTAACCACTGACTTTAACACGGTGGACCATCAGATCCACCTGTCTCGTCTGGAGAACTGAGTGGGCATTCGGGGTCCTGTTCTACAGTGGTTTAGATCCTATTTAACAGCGAGAAGCTTTTGTGTGTGTATTGGTTCTGTGGAGTCCTCTGTAGCGCCTCTCACATGTGGAGTATCTCAAGGATCTATACTTGGCCCCCTTTTGTTTTCCTTTTATTTTCTCCCTCTGGGATATACTCTCTGGAAACATGGCATTTCTTTTCATTTTTACGCTGATGACAGCCAAATTTATGTGCCATTAAAACAAGATAAACAGTACTCCGTGAACCAACTCCTTGAATGTATGGCAGAAGTCAAAGCATGGATGTCACAAAACTTTTTACATTTTAATGAGAAAAAGACTGAGGTCTTGTTGTTTAAGCCCAGTGATGGTTCCAAAGTCCATGCTGATCTGGGTCCTTTCACAAAACATCTGACTGAGACAGCATCTAACCTGGGTGTAAGTAGAATAAAACATAAATAAAACTGGAGGTGGTGTGTGCATAAATATTCACCTTTTTGCTTTAAAGCCCATTACCTTCAGAAGCAACATAATAATATAAATCAGATCGACCTGTGAGCCACTCATGTGTCACCATAGAAATGGAAAAATAGTTCTCCCATGTTGGAGGAAAAGTCGTCTCTTATCTCTCCTCTGTCTTCAGTTTTCTGTGTGTTGTTTAGGTCCAGCCTGCCTGCTCCAAGCTGCTTAACCCCTGGAAGGTCTCGTGGGGAAAAATCAGCTGCACATTTATTTTTGTCTGTTTTTTTATTTTATTTTTTATTTTTTTGGGGGGTAGGGGGGTGCTGCCAGTAAACACTATTGTTCCTGACAAAGCCTAAAAATCCTTCATCTTTTTTTTTTGCCAGAATTTTTTCAAATGCTGCCATAACCTCACAGTAACATTACCCTTTAGTGATCTTTAGACGAAACATTGACCATAGAGAAATTCCTTTACAAAAGCCTTTCCTTATGCCAAAATTATCATATCATATGCATTTCTTTCAGTAATGTTGTTTTTATTATTATTTTATTTTACTTCTATCTCTTTACTTGTGACATTTGAGTGCCTCTAAAAATTTACTGGGACTGCCACTTACAGCAGAAGTGCACGTCAGTCTGGGTGGACAGAGTTCCACCTCATCTCGTCCGACAAAACTCTTTGAGCATGGATGCAAAGAGACAAACAGCATGCAACGTGCACAAGTGAACATTTAGTACAAAAAGCATTTCTACATGTACGGATGCTGAAGACTCTCCACAACTCAGAACAGCTGACTCCCATTGACTTGACTGAAATCAGGATGACAATAGCAGTGAGGGATAAAAATATCCTCTATTCATCTTACGTCAAAGAAGCCACACTTGATGACGCGAGAACATTTTTAACCGATTTTACTTACAAGGGCAGACTTTCACAACAGTTTACACAGATGTACAGAATTTTTACAAGCATGGAGCCCAATCATGAGAATCTGCCATGGGCAGTGTGCAAGGTTTGTTTTTATAAGCTTATCAGCTCCCGGTTCACAGGCGGATTGGTGTTCTTGGCCACGCCCACGTCTCCACTCTGCACAGAGAACAGCTGATCAGCTGCAGCAGGAAGTTTATCCTGCAGTAAGGGCTGCACAAAGGTGCAGGAGGTGCTAAATAATTTAAAATAATTCATTTAAAATAAAAATTCCATGCTGATTGTGTCCATCGACCAATCAGCCAATTGTGTGTCATGTCCAATTTTATTTTGAAAAACCACGATAGAGCGAGTCCGCAAAAAAACAAACTGTGAAGTAGCGAAGGACTAATGTACTAATGAGAAAAATAACTTTTTTCTTTCCAAAAATTGCCATCATTTTTTATTTGTCAAAAAAAAAAAAAAAACTGAAATATGGAGTTTTTTTAAATGAATGAATGAATGAGTTTTAAAAAAATGCCTTTAAAAAAGTTAAAATGTTTTAAAAAGTCATTTAAATTTAACATTTTTTTTTTATTTTAGGTTGAGAAAACTCAAAAAGAAAAGCTTTTTTTTTTTTTTTGATAAACATAATTTAAAATAGTATTTTAGAGCAACTATGTAATGTGGATCGTTACTCACCTAAGGAAAACTTGTTATAAATTAAAGACACTTCCAAAGATCATTTGATAATTTATCTCCCTATATGAGTCTTGTAAATTGAGTTTTAAAATGGAAACTGTCCACTGCTGGTCACCATGCAGCACTTCATTCCTGCATTTGATAACATCATGTCAGACGTGGAGTTAGTTAGCAGCGTACTTGTGCCTCTATGAGCCTCAGTTAGAGCTGCCTGCAGTTCGGATCACTGCTGACAGGGCAATGTGATAAATGCATGAATGAACTTTATTTAAAAAGGGACAATGTACAACTCAAACATAAATGTCACCATTTGATGCTCTGTACCAGATTATAGCAAAAGCTAATTCGCATCTGCAGTCCCTCATCTAGTGATGAATGCGGTTGTTGATCTGTCCCAACCCATAACTGCAAATAAATTAAAAAACTGTATGAAACATGAAAAAACATGTATGTTTTTAGAAACAGATCCTGTCTAACCCTGAACCTAGGAAACGCCTTGTATCTGTGACTTTCCTTCCCTCCAATGATCACGGTGACATTATTTACATGAACGCTCCTACAAGAACCCTGCAGATGTTGGATGCTGCAGATGTTGGATGCTGCAGATGTTGGATGCTGTCTATCATGGTGCACTAAGATTCATAACTGGCTGTGATTATCGTACCACCACTGCACCCAGTATTCACTGGTTAACTGGTCACCATTAACTTCACGCAGACTCTCTCACTGGTACATTTTCATCTTTAAATCTCTTCCTGGTCTGCTGCCTTCATACATCTCCTCCTACATGTCTCTGTGTGAGTGCAGCTACAGCGTGCGCTCTCAGGACATCATTACCTGCAGTGTTCCCTCAGTGAGGACTGAACTAAACAAAAGGACCTTCTCCTCCTCCGCTCCTGTTTCCTGGAATATCTTGTAAAAAGACCTGAAGCTCTCGACTTTTGACCTCTCTAAGTGGCTTCAAACATTTATTAAGCTCCTGTCAAAACCCAATACAGACATGTCCCTGTTTTTAGTTTTCTACACCGCCGTATAATCCAGCTGTTTTTTCACTACTTTTCCTTTTAATTATCATTTTATTTTCATTTAAAAAAAACAAATTGTATGCATCCTTTATGATTGTCCATTGTTGTCATCACTCTTTGTTGAAATCAGGTCTCTCTTGTAAATGAGTCCCCGAGGCTCAATGAGACTAAGCTGTAGGAATAAAGGTTGAATTAGGTTAAAGGGTTTTTTGTATAGTGTTAGTCTCGCAGTACTGTACATCTTTTTTGTTGTCGTTTTCACTCTTTGTGACCATCATCACGTATCACTGTGTACTTTTACTTCTAGCAATTACTTGCTATGCTTGACCTCCTTTTCTAGCATAGAATAAAAATTGAAACTTTCCGCTTCGGCTTATTCACCTGTGAGATTGCTTGTTAGTGAAAGAAAGAAGAGGACATGCACTCTGGCAGCTGGTTAACACAGTTACCTCGTATCAATTACATACACACATACAGAGTCGCAGCCCACAACCACTGACAATGTGGAACAAAATCATACAAAATAAGCAGATTAGAAATACCTTGAGTGTGCAATGTGAGGAAGATCAGATTGAACACAGAGAGTGGTATTATGTGTGAGATACTCATACGAAGCTTTACAACAAGCTTCTTGCAGATGGACCAACTTTTGCCCATTTTCCAAGGCTTCTTCACTCTGATTCAGTTTGACACCACCCAGGCCCCGAGTTTTTCCACCACATGATCCTGCACTCTTTCTGCTCGAACTCTGGCACTGTCTGTGGTTCCAAATGTACCAAGTGCAAACTGACAATTTTGAGGTCAGCAGACGGTAGTGTTTGTATATATATATACATATATATATATATATATATATATATATATATATATGATCATGTTCCTGACCTCCTTAAACGGCTCTTTGGTCATGCTCATGGCAGTGGAGAGGTTGGAATGCA
>NC_056513.1:44570578-44588129 GCF_014905685.2 Nematolebias whitei
TGTGGAGCTGGGTGAGGAGCTGGGTGAGGAGCTGGGTGAGGAGCTGGATGAGGAGCTGGATGAGGAGCTGGATGTGGAGCTGGATGAGGAGCTGGGTGAGGAGCTGGGTGAGGAGCTGGGTGAGGAGCTGGGTGAGGAGCTGGGTGAGGAGCTGGGTGAGGAGCTGGGCTCAACTGATAACAGAATAACAACAAGCTGCAGACACTTCCTGTCTCTCTCTACTTCGCAGATGGTTTTTCACAGACTCGCTCTTTCACTACTTTTCAAGGTAAGACTGGACATGACACACGAGTGCCTGATTGATGGATGACTCGCACAAGCGGCATGGATTGTTTATTTACAATCAATTATTTTAAATTATTTTAGCACTTGCTGCACCTGTGAGCAGCCCACAGGTGCAGCATGACCTCATGACCTCATGACCTCGGCTCTCTGCCACATCACCTGCTCCCAATCTCCCTCCTTCTGTGTAAATAAACAATTTAACTTTAAATACTGTAATATTTAAATAAACAATCCATGCTGCATAAATTGTTTATTTAAAATGTATTTGTGTATTTATTAATTAATTATTAATTTATTTATTAATTTCTCCGTTTTTTTTTCAGAGCATGTCCACTTTTATGTGCACATTTCTGCATATTTCAGACTAATTGGACACAAAGGTGCTCTCTCCACTTTCTTCTGGTAATTTAGGCTTCTTGCTGCCTTTTCAGCTACTTTTCAGCCATTTCTTGCTAATTTCAGCTTTTATTTAGCTCATTTACACATTTTTCTGCTCGTTTCTGCTTATTTAAACCAAATTCAGCAAATATGTGTTCTTGCTTCTTCTGCTAACTTAGGCTTGCTCTTCTGTTTCAGCTACATTTCAACATGTTTTTAGCTCATTTCAGATGTTCTTCAGCACGTTCTTCAGCAATACGCATCCACGCTGCATTTTTGCAGGAAACACAATTTCTCTAGTTAAAGGTTAAATCCTAAACGTGTCCGTTTCTGCTCCGTGCTGCAGCAGCTTTGCTGTCCAGCTGCACTGATCCACTTTTCTCTTCCAACTTAAAATTCAAAGTATGTCACATAAAAAAAAAATCTTCATAATCACAAAATATAAAAGTGTTCAAAGTTATTTTTAATTGTTTTAGAACTTCTATGTTCTGTGGTTACGGTGTAATCGATCAAGAAGTTCATTTCTGCTCCGTGCTGCAGCGGCTGCGTGAAGGGTTAACCCTTTGATGTCCTGCTGCTCGTCTCTTATACGAGCCCTACTTTGCAGTTCTTCACTTGTCGTGGGGGCTGGAACCTAACACCCGAAATAAACGAGGGACCACCGTATATCTGTGTAGCCTGTCCTGAACATCTGTTATTGCAAGAACCAGTTAAAAACCTTCTCGTTTTGAGTAAGTGAGACAAAGCGAGAATATTGTTCTACAACAATTCCTTTAGAGAGGTTGATGCACTGGTAGATGTGTACAACCAGGCTAACATGCTCTAATCACCACTCAGTGCCACCTGCTAACAAGAACTGTCTGTCAGGATTTAGTGTGCAAACTTTGGGAACTGCCCTTTGTTTCCATGTACTGGGTGTGATGTCACACCAGGGATACGATCATGAAGATTGCCAGATTTCTTTTGAGCAAACGTGGAGGCAGCTGAAAGATGGGTCTCAGAGAGAAAACACGTACGCCCTCCCACCCCCGTAAAACAAAGAACTCCCCTAATCAACAAAGAAGAATTCCTCCAGAGGACCTGACTTAACCTTGTAAGAACCCCTTACCTCCTTTCTGACGGAGGTCCCACGTTATTTTTCAAGCGTCAAAAACTATACGGGAAGCAGAAGAAAAAGACATGGAGGTGGAAGGACGTTCGGCGGCGATGGAGACACAGAAAGAGCGGGAACGCATAACGACATTGAAATCAATCTGATTAAAGATGGTTGCCATAGCCAGCTTTAAAATGGTTCTGTCAGTTTGACGTTGACTCAGTTAAAGCTTGGTGTGGTAGTAGCTCAGACTGATCACTAATTTATAATCTAAGGGCTAAGTGAGGTCATAAACCACTAAACAGATTTTAATGAAACTTTCAGCAAATTATTATTAGACGAACCTTAACAAATATCAGCTTTTTCACACAACCCAGTTGAAAATGGCTGACACAGCCAATTAAAAAGCCAATTTGTAAAACCAGTTGTAGAAAATAAAGGATTTGACCTCTCTAAGTGGTTTTAAGAATCTGTTGGACTCCTGGCAGAGACCAGTGCAGACATGTTCCTGTTTTTAGTTTTCTACATTCACCTTTGAATCTAGCTGTTTTTGCTACTTTTCTTCTTTTTTGTCTTCCTATTTATAAAAAAAAATAAATAAATAGATTTGTATGACTTTTTATAACTGTTTATTGTTGTCGCTGTTGTCCATTGTTGTCATCCTTCTTTGATGAAATCAGGTCTCTCTTGAGGGATTTACGTGTTTAAATAAAGGTTGAATGAATGAATGAAGGATTTCTCAGCTTGATACTTGCAGTCAAGATATAGTTTACCCTCCAGAGATATTTATCAGTACAACAGTAGACAATCATAAACATATGATTTGAAAATTATATTAAAAACAAAAACAGCTACATTATAAAGTGATGTAAAATACTAAAAACAGGAACATGTCTGTTGGTTTATGCCATGAACTTAGCAGATGTTTGAAGCCATTTAATATTTTTTTTATTTAATTGATTTATTCATTCATTTAAAAGAGACAAAATAAACAAAACAAATACATCAAAAAGAAAACGTTGAATGAAAAGAGTGCAGAAAGAAGAAAAAAATGTATCTCCCCCTTATTTAAAAAAATAAAATAACATAACTTTAAACAAACAATCACTTAAATTAATCACTTTAATATCCACTTTAAAACTAGGAATAAAAAAAAAATGTTTTGTGTTAGCAGAATTTAATTCTAACTTTAAAACTTATCCAACATTAATAAAACTTACCTCAAGTTGCCTTTTTGGACATGCATGCATATATTTGTACATAATGTACTTGAGAGGAGATTATTACAGCCTCATGTAAAATCACTGAGGATCATGATGTTGGAACTGGATCGGTATCAGCTGATATTTAGATCTAGGTATCGGGATCGGATCGGATCGGAAGTAAAATGATGTGGATCGGTGCATCTCTACCTTGAACACCATACAGTATGTGTACTTGTCTAGCAACGTAATAATAATAATAATAAAAATAATACATTTTATTTGAAGACGTCTTTCAAAACACTCAAGGTCACCGAACAAGAAATACAAGATAAAAACAATAAAACAATAAAATACATAGTGGCCATTGGTAAATGGACTGTACTTATACAGCTCCTTTCTATCTTATTTCAAGATACTCAAAGCTCTTTACAACAATCTGTTCCTCATTGACCCATTCATACAGCTCTATACTAGATCTCTACAAAGATAATTGAACAAATCATTCTAAAGAGACTAATCAGAGCTTTATCACATTCATACACTGATGGACACACATCAGAGGCTATGAGGGGTTCAGTGTCTTGCCCAGGGACACTTCAACATGTGACTGCTGGTGGATTCGAACCCGCAACTCTCGCATTGGAGGACGACTGCTCTAACCACTCAGCCACAGCCGCCCCATCAGAAGCGTTTTAATGTTGGGGGACACATTTTAAATAAAGTAGATGCCATTTCCTGCATTTTGTTGTATTTTAACAGGTTGTTTAACATCTAGTTTTACCTACACAAGCAACACTTGATTCAATAAGCTCTTGAACTGGACCTCTCTAAGGGACTTTAAACATCTGTTAAGTTCATGGCAAAAACCAATGCAGCCGTGTTCCTATTTTTAGTATTTTATATCGCTTTATTATGTAGCTGTTTTTTTATATCAATTCTTCCATTTGCTTTTTTATTTTTGAGTCTTGACCTTTTTTTTTTTTTTGAATTTTTATGTTTTGAGCCCCCAAGGTTCAGTGGGATTAACCTGTATAAATAAAGGTTGAATGAGTGAAATTTTTTTTTTTTTTTTTTTTTTTTTTTTTTTTTTTTTTTTTTTTTTTTCCAATAGGATAGAAAGAAAGAAAAGACAAAGTAAGACTCCAAAATATAAGAAATATATACAAATAGAGCACACGTCAAAACACCCGGCCACTGTCTGTTCACCTGCAAAGAACATGACAAAACATAGCAACAAAATACATATGTATAAAGAACTTAAAATATTCATGGCTTTGCAGTAAGTTTCCATAAATATATATACCCATACCTACGCCTATATACATACATACATACATACACATGAATATACACTCACATACATATCTATATATCTACATATAAAGCCTAAATAAGCATCCCTGCTTCTATTTGTGTGTGGTTGTGAGCATGCATAAGTGTATAAGGCTTCTCTAATAGAACATTTATTAGTAACTGTGAAGCAGCAGAGACCCGACCCCCAAGACCAGAGGCAGATGAAAAAGGGGGGACCAGAGTCCAAGACCCCAGGAGGGACCCCGACCGCGGAGCCCCCAGAGCCACCCACACAGGACGAACCACTCACCCACCCCCCAGAACGGACCACAGGGGAGAACCGGAAGATCCCCACCAGCAACCACATACAGTGACCCCCCGGGGCCAACAGCGACAAACTCATAGGCCCCCGTCGGCACCCGCCGCACCGATGTAGGTCCAGGTCCAGGCACCGAGGCCCGGGCACCGAGGACTCACACCACCCAGGCCAAGGCCTGACAGGGCCAGAGGACCCGAGCCCCACCAGGCAGACACCAGGCCGAGCCGACACACGCCCAAGCGCCCAGCCCCCGATACCAAGGGCCCCAAGCGCGCCGGCAGGCAAGGGCACACCCCACCAGGGGGCCGCGCGATAGGGGCGCGATGCCAAGCACCCCCAGTTGTATCAAAGAGAGGGCAGTCCGAATGAGTGAATTTTACATGCTTTTATGATCGTCTACTGTTGTCATCTGTGTTCTTTGTTTTAAACAGGTCTCTCTTGTAAATTAGTCTTTGAGGCTCATTGAGACTAACCTGTAGAAATAAAGGTTGAATTGAATTGAAACAATTATTTTAGAGTTAATGTCATAACAAGTAGCCTGACCAACAGCTCTCCTTGTGTGAATAGAGCTCCACATCTCTTAGCATCCCAGTCACAGTCTAAGAAACATAGTGTAGCCCAAGTTAACTTTTAGGACAAAAAATTCACTAGCCAGTATGAAATAATAATAATCACTCCTTTTTACCAATGGCCATAAAGCAATAAATAAATAAATAACGCAATATGATCATCATTCATCATGTTTAGTAGTTGTTTAAAATACTTAATTAAAACTCCAGTAGTGGACTAGGTCTACTGTAACCTTGTTTGTTGGGTCAAGAGACAAACATGTAGCATTAACACAGTATGAACAACATTCAGGAATTGTTTCTATAAGAACATTATCAATATTTTACGTGGACAGTAAGCTCGCTCCTCCCATGAGGAAATGTAACTCAGGGTGAGCTAACCTCGGACAAACTAACAAATAACATGGCTGTAATGTGGAGGTAGTGAAGCTCACAGTGTTTAGTGAGGCATTTCTGCCTTATCAGACGACATTAAGGCAACGAAGACAAGCAGTTTTTTTTAAATAAGATAAAAATTCAAATATATTAATAACTTCAAAATAGTTACTGCAGTGGATGTTTTCATGCCACAGAGCGACACAGGGCAAGAGCTCACAGTGAAATTCAGTTTGTAAGAGTGTAAATTTTACATTACACAACTCCCGACAGGAGTCAGGGTAAGGAGGACCCTCTTACCTCAACGGAAACAAATTGGATTCATGATGACAACTGTTTTTTTGCTGTTTGGCTGGTGAATTCTGGATTGTCTATAAATTTGTGTGGATGTTTTGAAGCTCGGCAGCACTCAGACTGAATTGTGTGCAGCTACGTCAGAGAGCTGGTGACTGTGAACTCTACCATCACACATGAAGGTGGGAATAATTGGGAATAATCTTGGAGAAGCTGTGAGCTCGACTTTAAGGAATCAATTCGGCTGTTTGGAGTTTCCATAAGATGAATATATCAGTGAGACTTTAAAAGGCAGAAACAGCAATTCATGAGTTCTGCCTGACCCAAACTATTCCCTTGTCGGTGGACTTATCTCAACTCCTCCTGGCATGTTTAGAAAATAACAAAGATGCTTTGTCTGTCTCCTCACCCCTCCCTTCCCCAAGGCCATGGACATGTGACAGACCCGCAACCGAGCTGACGATAACTAACACCTCTTATCTAGACTATGGCTGAGAGTGGGGGCTCTGGACTATGCTACAACCTTCCCTTAAATTTCAATGTCTTCACCGGCCTATATGTTCACGTATAACGTATATTTATGTTGCTTTGCTGTGGTAGGTTTTTTTGATGCCTCAAATTGTGCCATGTGTAGGACACGGCGTGAGAGATCTTTTTTTTTATATCATCTCTCCTCATGTTTTCTTCCCTTTTCTCATCTAAGCAAAATATTATTCTGAATAAGAATAAGAGGGCGCACCTTCTCTCAGCGCAAGCCAGCTCACATCAGAACGGATGTAAGCCCGCAGCCTGAGCGCAGCACAGAGGCGCCGCGCCCCCGCGGCATCGGCAACCTGCACATGACCCCGCATGCTCAGGGGCGCGCGCTTTTTCCCTCAGTGCACGCCAGCTCACATCAGCATAGATGTGAGTCCGCAGCCTGTGTGCGGCATAGAAACGCCGCGCACCCGCGGCAGTCCTAAACCGGTTCCGCATGCTCGGGGCGCGCGCACCTTCCCTAAGCGCAAACCAGCTCACATCAGCACGGCTGTGAGCCCGCAGCCTGAGTCAGGCACACATGACGGCGGTGATTGGCGTCTGTAAATAACATGACGCAGCATAAACGCGTGCCCGCTTCCCGAATGTTACGCGGAGTGGCAGCGAGCGTGCGCTCCAGACAGATGGATGAACCGTTTATCAGCAGGGGATACACGTTGCAGTACAGCTCAAACCCCCGGTCCGAGGAACTCTAGAGATGTTTTCTGTCATCTCTAGAACAGATCTCGTCCCCCCTCGCAGAAGCTCAAGAAAATCCAATTAAAAATGTAATTTCCAGGGTCCCAGAAGGAGAGGAAAACACAAGGTTCCACTCTCATCAATTCCTGGTCCCAAACGGACCGGAAGGATGAGATTCATCTTAGATTTGTCAATTTTGAACTGTGAGACAACATTTCCATTCAAAATGCGTCGAGTCGGCTCCGCAGCCACTACACAGAGCAGGGAGGAGAATTCTGCTTTATCTGGACATCTGTTGATGCTGACCCGCTTTTCCAGACAGGTGGCAGCTGTGCAACTCACGTGAAACCGGCAGAGTGATAACAGCTGTTTCCATCAGCAGACTTACGTCACACGTGTCAGACTTCACAGAGGCACATACATTTCTCGAGCTGTGGGGGTGCTGTGGCCACCCCACACAGCAATTCATATAAATGTTTTTGGACTGTCACCGGTTTTGAATGTGATTCAACACTTTGCCTCTGTGCTGCAGAATCATCATGTGTTGACTCACACAGACAGCAAGTGATCAAATGTTACACATTGTGAGACAGCTGCTGTGTTATTACAGCCTCATATAAAATCAATGATGATCATGATATCGGAACTGGATCGGTATCGGCTGATATTTAGACTTAAGTATCGGGATCGGATCGGAAGTAAAAAAAAGTGGATCGGTGCATCCCTATTCAAACCCCGGTCCGGGGGCCTTTCTGGGTGGAGTTTGCATGTTCTCTCCGTGCATGCGTGGGTTTTCTCCGGGTACTCCGGTTTCCTCCCACAGACCAAAAACATGCATGTTAGGCTGATTGGTAACTCTAAATTGTCCCTAGGTGTGAGTGAGAGAGTGAATGGTTGTTTGTCTCGTTTGTCTCCATGTGTCCCTGTGATGGACTGGAGACATGTCCAGGGTGTCCCCCGCCCCTCGCATAGTGATGGCTGGACATGGGCACCAGTGACCCCCGTGACCCAAAATGGAAGAAGCGAGTAAAAGATAATGGATGGATTGTTGACAGTCATTTACAACACATACTTCAAGTGCTAAAAGGTCATGTAAAATATTCCAATATTGTATGACATCATTTTCAATGTAATTTCTCAGGTTTAACCAAAATAGATAAACTCCATCATTTCTCATTAAGAGCTTGGACTTTCAATTATGTTTGATGTACAAACAGTTTTCAAACTCTTTACTAAACCACTGAATGTTATGTTTAACTGTAATACTTTTTGGTGTATTTTGTTTGATCAAATTTTCCAACATTTATATAGTTTTGGATATTTTTGCTTTTATTTGTTGACTTTTATTAATTCACCATAACAAAAAACACTTTTCAAGTGAAATTATTTTTACTTAAATTACAAAATACGGAATTCAGAGAAACAAAACCAGAAATTAATGGATTTTGGAAGAAAACTAACTTAGATCAGAGTTTTTATGAACTGTAGATTCCAAACTCATTCATTAATTTTATTATTTTAACCTTTGCAGTTTACATAATTAGAATGAATATGTTTCATGTTAGCTGTGAATCTGAGTGAAAATGCAGCTTCTGCCATTACAGAGAAAGAAAGGATTATAAAGAGAGGACATGTTGACACTGTAGATGTGAGATGAAGATCAGAGCAAGAGAAGAAAAAAGTGAATGAGGGATGGAGAAAGCAGAGGGAGGAGTGGTGGTAATGTCCTTATGATGTAGAGCCTGTCAGAGCATTTGCTTCAAAGGCCAAATGATCCTGTAAGAACAGCACTGCTATTGATCCAGCTATCGGACAGCACCACATACTAATGACTGTGTGTGTGTGGGTGTGGGGGGTGTGGGGGGGGGGGATGTGTGTGTGAGATAGAGAAGGCAGTAAATAAAAAAAAAAAAAAAATGGGGGACTAAGACCTGGGAGAGAGCAATGTGCAGATCCAGAATTATATTTATACAAAGCCAGGAAGAAGAGCCGATGTGTCTCAAGGTGCAAGATTAAAGATCAGTGTGTGTGTGTGTTTGTGCGTGTGTGTGTGTGTGTGTGTGTGTGTGTGTGTGTAAAATTCTGCCAGGACACTTCATCGATAATACTCCTAGAACTGTGTGATAGATACGTAACTCAGTCTTAACCTGATCTGTTTGATATCTGATCTTGGTTCTCACCTTGAATATTGTCATTACCTCTGACCCCCCCCCCCCCCCCCCCCCCCCCCGCCCACACACACACACACACACTCCCTCACATACATGCACCTACTCAGTTTTCACAGTGCATATTACACAAACAATACACTCTACCAGTGAGCAAATGCAGAATGTCCTGTGAGAGTGAATCCTCTTTACATTACACATCAGGTGCTAACAGAATCAAAGGCTTAGCGTTCCTCGACAGAATGCACATCGCCCGCCTTTAATGCCAGACTTTAGATGAAGATCTCCATTGTAGCATGAAGCTGCACTCCTCTTCGTAATTGCTACACCACTAAGAAATGATGGAGTTTTACATATTTTGATCAAACACTAAAAAGACAGTTCCACGGTGGCTCAGCTGGTAGAGCTGCTGCCTCTCAGCGAGCAGGTCTCCGGATCCCAGACTGCTCGGGACCTTACTTGGTGGAGTTTGCATGTTCTCTCCGTGCATGTGTGGGTTTTCTCCAGGTACTCCAGTTTCCTCCCACAGACCAGAAACACGCATGTTAGACTGATTGATAACTCTAAATTGTCCCTAGGTGTGAGTGAGAGAGTGAATGGTTGTTTGTCTAAAAAAGTTAAATCTGGTCCTCTGGCCATTCACCAAAAAAAATGTAGAAACATTTCGTCTCTCGCAGCACGGTGGCGCAACTGGTAGAGCTGCTGCCTCTCAGCGAGCAGGTCCCTGGTTCAAACCACGGTCCAGGGGCCTTTCTGGGTGGAGTTTGCATGTTCTCTCCGTGCATGTGTGGGTTTTCTCCAGGTACTCCGGTTTCCTCCCACAGACCAGAAACACGCATGTTAGACTGATTGGTAACTCTAAATTGTCCCTAGGTGTGAGTGAGAGAGGGAATGGTTGTTTGTCTTGTTTGTCTCTATGTGGCCCTGTGATGGACTTGCAACCCGTCCAGGGTGTACCCCGCCCCTCGCACAGTGATTGCTGGACATGGGGACCAGCGACCCCCGTGACCCAAAATGGAATAAACGGGTAAAGATAATGGATGGATGGATGGATTTCGTCTCTCATCCGAAAGACTTCCTCAGTCTGAGGTGCTGTATTCAGCTCAGTCTTATAAATAGCACCTTCTCAGAGTGGATCAACCAGTTTGCTGCTGACAACCAGAACCAGCTGCTCACATGCTCAAGAAGGACCATCAGTCTAACAATGGATCATTAGCACCTGATGGCTGTTTACTACTCACAGAGGGCTGAGTGATACTAGCAATCACAGCATTGTAAGAGGGGGACAGTTGAACCCGGAGGCTCCACCCCTGTTTAATGATGGAAAACTCCATCAAAATCTACAAAGCCATTTTGTGTTGGTTCGAATGATTAGGTGTGGCAACCATCTTGTACTGGAATGAGTCTCAAAGTTAACCAGTTATCCATGCACACCCAATAATAGACGTCTGCTCAGTGGAGCAGCTGTTTCTGCCTTTTTTAAAGTGTGGCTGCAAACTTTTATGTACTGGATGCTCCTCCATTAAAAAAAAACCTTTGTGTTATCACTCCCAGCAAAAGAATAGTTAAAAAATAATTGTTTAATGAGTCTAATTTTACTTTCAACGTTACAAACTAAGAAATGAATATTAAAAAGCTTAGATTTAATTCAGTCCAACCTTAGCTGCAATAGCTCTAGCTGCCTCACTGGTTTGACAGCTTTCTGCTGTGGGGATGAGAAAAAACACATTAAATGTTTTAAATGTTTAAAATTCTGCTGCATATTTGCTGCTGATGTCTTGCCTTTAATTATTGATTGATTATTGAGCATGGACTTTGTTCTTGCCTTTAAACTGCTGTAATTTCGGTGCAGCCAGTCGGTTGGGAGCCTCAGGATTCCATCTCTGCTGTTTGCAGATGATGTGGTCCTGTTGGCATAGTGTAGAAATGAAACAACATTTTGTTCAGTTTTGCATGGTGCACTGTGAAGTTTTGAATGACAATAAAGTTTATACAGTTAAAGTTATAATCATGCCGTGATGTTGAGATCTTACTGGAGTGGTTCTCTGAGAGTCTAATGAGAATCAGCACTCCTAACTCTGAGGCCTTGGTTGTCAGTTGGAAAAGGGTTGGCTGCACTCTCTGAGTTGTGGCTGAGGTTCTGCTTCAAGGGAAGGAGTTCAAGCATCTTCATTTTTTTCACGAGTAAAGAAAGAATGGAATGTGGGAATGATGGAAGGATCAGTGCAGCATTTGCAGTATTGCGGACCAAGTATGTTGTGGTAAAGAGGGAGCTGAGTTATAAGGCAAAACTCTCTGTTTACAGCTTGGTCTACATTACAACCATCATCTATGGCCATACACGCCGGGTAGTGACCGAAAGACAAGATCATGGATACAGGCAGTCAGTTAACCCATCACACCTGGGATATACCCAGATGGAGCAGTGGGCAGCTATGTAAGCACCTGGGGAGCAATTCGGGATTAGGTATCCTGCTATATATGTATATGTATATATATATATATACGTACGTACGTACATACGTACATACATACATACATACATACGTACATACATACATACATTTTCTTCCGCTTATCCGGGGTCGGGTCACGGGGGTAGCAGCCTAAGTAGGGAGGCCCAGACTTCCCTCTCCCCAGCCACTTGGTCCAGCTCCTCCTGGGGAATCCCGAGGAGTTCCCAGGCCAGCCGAGAAACATAGTCCCTCAAGCATGTCCTGGGTCTTCCTCTGGGTCTCCTCCCGGTGGGACGTGTCCGGAACACCTCACCAGGGAGGCGTCCAGGAGGCATCCAAAACAGATGCCTGAGCCAAATCAACTGGTTCCTCTCAATGTGGAGAAGCAGTGGCTCTACTCTGAGTCCCTCCCGGATGATTGAGCTTCTCACACTATCTCTAAGGGATAGGGTGACACCCTGCTGAGAAAACTCATTTTGGCGGCTTGTATCCGTGATCTCGTTCTTTCGGTCACAACCCAAAGCTCATGACCATAGATGAGGGTAGGAACGTAGATCGATCAGTAAAATGAGAGCTTCGCCTTTTGACTCAGCTCTCTCTTCACCACGACAGACTGTATAGCGCCTCATGGCCTCGGATTTGGAGGAACTGATCTTCATCCCGGCCGTGTCGCACTCGACTGCGAACTGCTCCAGCGAAAGTTGTAGATCATGATCTGATTAAACCAATAGGACCACATCATCTGCAAAAAGCAGAGACGCAATCCTAAGGCCACCAAAACGGATCCCCTCAACACCTTGGCTGCGCCTAGAAATTCTGTCCATAAAAGTTATGAACAGAATCGGTGACAAAGGGCAACCTTGGCGGAGTCCAGCTCTCATTGGGAACGAGCCGGACTTACTGCCGGCAATGCGGACCAGGCTCTGACACCGGTCATACACGGACCTAACAGCCCGTATCAAAGGGCCCGGTACCCCATACTCCCAGAGTACCCCCTACAGGGTTCCCCCAGGGCCGTGGTTGAACGCCTTCTCCAAGTCCACAAAGCACATACCGGTTGGGCAAACTCCCACGCACCCTCCAGGACCCTGCTGAGAGTGTAGAGCTGGTCCAGTGTTCCAAGACCAGGACGAAATCCGCACTGCTCCTCCTGAATAAGAGGTTCGACTATCCGACGGACCCTCCTCCCCAGAACCCCCGAATAGACCTTACCAGCCACTTGGGCCAGCTCTTCAGGGGGAATCCCGAGGCGTTCCCAGGCCAGCCGAGAAACATAGTCCCTCCAGCGTGTCCTGGGTCTTTCTCTGGGTCTCCTTCCGGTGGGATGTGTCCGGAACACCTCACAAGGGAGGCATCCAGAAGGCATCCTAAACAGATGCCCAAGCCACCTCAACTGGCTCCTCTCGACGTGGAGAAGCAGCGGCTCTACTCTGAGTCCCTCCCGGATGATCGAGCTTCTCACCCTGTCTCTAAGGGAGAGCCCAGACACCCTGCGGAGAAAACTCATTTCGGCCGCTTGTATCCGAGATCTCATTCTTTCGGTCACAACCCAAAGCTCGTGACCATAGATGAGGGTGGGAACGTAGATCGATCGGTAAATTGAGAGCTTCGCCTTTTGACTCAGCTCTCTCTTCACCACGACAGACCTGTACAGCGCCCGCTTCACTGCAGACGCTGCACCTATCCGCCTATCAATCTCACGCTCCATTTTTCCCTCATTCGTGAACAGAATCAGAATCAGTTTATTATCGCCATGTCAATGAACGAGGTTCACAAACTAGGAATTTGCTTCGACATAAGGTGCGAATAGTAGTAAAGTAAAATAAAGTAAAAATTAAGTAAAAATTAAGTAAAAATGAGAACATTACATAAGACATAAGCCTGTGTACACCCACAAATAAAGTAAAATTAAAAACATAACATAACCATATGTACACCCATATAATACAAAACAATAAAAAAGCTTAGAGAACAGTACAGATGGAGTATTCAATTATAATACAGATGTAATGTGACCAAAGCAGAAATTATGAGGTAGCATTATGAGTGTTCAGGAGTCCAACAGCAGAGGGGATGAAACTGTTCTTGTGGCGGGAGGTTCTGGTCCGAATGGACCGAAGCCTCCTGCCTGAGGGGAGTGGTTCAAACAGTCCGTGTGCAGGGTGAGCAGGGTCAGCTGTGATCCGACCTGCTCGCCTCACAGTCCTGGAGACGTACAGGTCATGGAGGGATGGAAGGCTGCAGCCGATCACCTTCTCAGCTGAGCGCACAACGCGCTGCAGTCTGAGTCTGTCCCTGGCAGTGGCCCCGGCGTACCACACCGTGATGGAGGAGCTGAGGATGGACTCGATGATGGCCGTGTAGAACTGCACCATCAGCTTGGCTGGCAGCTTGGCCTTCTTCAGCTGTCGCAGGAAGTACAGTCTCTGCTGGGCCTTCTTGATGAGGGAGCTGATGGTCGGCTCCCACTTGAGGTCCTGGGTGATGGTGGTGCCGAGGAACCGATAAGAATTTGCAGTGGTGATGGGGGTATCATTACAGGTGAGGGGGGATAATATTGCAGAGTTGCGTGAGCCAACACAATAACGCCTAGATACTTGAACAAGTATCTTGAACAAGACCCCAAGATACTTGAACTCCTCCACTTGGGGTAGGACCCCTTCCCTGACCCAGAGAGGGCACTCTACCCTTTTCCGGCTCAAGACCATGGCCTCGGATTTGGAGGAACTGATCTTCATCCCGGCCGCGTCGCATTCGGCTGCGAACTGTTTCAGCGAAAGCTGTAGATCACGATCTAATGAAGCCAATAAGACCACATCATCTGCAAAAAGCAGAGACGCAATCCTAAGGCCACCAAAACGGATCCCCTCAACACCTTGGCTGCGCCTAGAAATTCTGTCCATAAAAGTTATGAACAGAATCGTGACAAAGGGCAACCTTGGCGGAGTCCAACTCTCACCGGGAACAAGCCCGACTTACTGCCGGCGATGCGGACCAGGCTCTGACACCGGTCATACAGGGACCTAACAGCCCGTCTCAAAGGGCCCGGTACCCCATACTCCCAGAGTACCCCCCACAGTGCCCCCCATAGGGCCCCCCGAGGGACGCGGTCGAACGCCTTCTCCAAGTCCACAAAGCACATGTAGACTGGTTGGGCAAACTCCCACGCACCCTCCAGGACCCTGCTGAGAGTGTAGAGCTGGTCCAGTGTTCCACGGCCAGGAAGAAAACCGCACTGCTCCTCCTGAATCCGAGGTTCGACTATCCGACAGACCCTCCTCTCCAGAACCCCCGAATAGACCTTACCAGGGAGGCTTAAGAGTGTGATTCCCCTGTAGTTGGAACACACTCTACGGTCCCCCTTTTTGAATAGGGGGACTACCACCCCGGTCTGCCAATCCAGGGGAACTTCCCCCGATGTCCACGCAATATTGCAGAGTCGCGTAAGCCAACAAAACCCTACAACATCCAGAGCCTTAAGGAACTCTGGGCGAATCTCATCCACCCCTGGGGCCCTGCCACCGAGGAGCTTTTTAACCACCTCGGTGACCTCAGCACCAGAGATTGGAGGGCCCGACCCAGAGTCCCCAGGCTCCGCTTCCTCAGTGGAAGACATGCCGGTGGGATTGAAGAGGTCTTCAAAGTATTCCGCCCACCGACCCACAACATCCCGAGTTGAGGTCAGCAGCACACCACTCCCACTATAAACAGTGTTGGTGGCGTACCGCTTTCACCCCCTGAGACGCCGGATGGTGGACCAGATGTTAACTCATTATCTGTAAAATGGGCTGAGTAATTTTTTAGCAGCCATTTTTGGTGTTTTGTCATAAGCTGGTTAGCTATGGCATTCATCTTAAATATGTATATGGAGTGAATATATATATATATATATATATATATGTGTGTGTGTGTGTGTGTGTGTGTGTGCCTCAGACATCACATTACAAGATCTTAATCTCACAAACTAAATATGCTTTCTACTCTGGCCTCATTCCCTCCAATAAATGCAACACCAAGATCCTCTTTGTATTGTTAAATAATACTTTTCATCCCCCTGACTCTCTTCCCTCTCACTTCTACTCAGATGACACATGTAATTCTCTCATGTTCTTTTTTAATGATAAAATCAGAAAAAATCATCAGCAACTTTGTCCTGTCTCTCCTCTCCCTCCCTCCTCTGAACCTTCTCCCCTCAGTCAGCCTTTTTCTATCTTTCAGCTTCCTCCTGCCTCTGAAATAGCCAAACTCATTCTGAAATCTAAGCCCTCTACTTGTTCTCTGGATCCTCTCCTAACTTGCTTGTGCTTGTAAAATCTTGCCTTTTTTCACTTATCCATATCATTTCTGCCATTTTTCACTCTTCTCTTTCTTCAGGAACTGTCCCAACTATTTTCAAAACTGCAGCTGTCACTCCGATCCTTAAGAAGCCTGGATTGGTTCCAAATATTTTCAGTAATCTTCACCCTATTTCTAACCTTCCATTCATCTCTAAAATTCTGGAAAAAACAGTTGCTTCTCAACTCCACCTCCATTTAACCAAAAACAGTCTATACGAACAGTTCCAGTCTGGTTTCCTCCCCGGACACAGCACAGAATCTGCTCTCCTTAGAATCACTAACACTCTTCTCATGGCAGCAGATTCTGATTTACTTTTTCTCCTCATCCTCCTCGATCTCAGTGCAGCGTTTGATACCATCTCCCACAACATCCTCCTCCACAGACTTTCATCCATTGGCATCACCCATACATCCCTCGCTTGGTTTCAGTCATATCTCTCTGGCTGCACTCAGTTCATCCAACTTAAATCATTCAGATCTCACTTCTCCCCCGTCACTTCAGGTGTGCCCCAAGGCTCTGTCCTGGGGCCCCTTCTTTTCATCATCTACCATCTCCCACTTGGCAATATCTTCTGTAAATTTAACATTCGCTTCCATTGTTTTGCCGACGACACCCAGCTCTTCTTATCCACTGCACCTAATTCTTCACTTCCTCCTTCCTCTCTCACTTCCTGCTTAGCTGAAATTAAATCCTGGTTTACATCTAACTTCCTTAAATTAAACAGTGATTAAAAACAGAGTTTCTACTCATCGGCACTACATCCACCATATCTGAAGTCAACAGTTTTTCTCTCACCATTGACAGCTCCATGATTTCTCCCTCCCCTCACGTTAAGAGTCTGGGTGTCATTCTTGACAGCACTCTCTCTGTTCACTCTCACATCAATAATATCACCCGGTCTGCATATTTCCACCTTCGAAACATCAACCGTCTCCGTCCATCCTGCTCCCCGCACACTGCTTCCATCTTGGTCCATAGTTTGGTCATTTCTCGAATTGATTACTGCAACTCTCTTCTTTTTGGTCTGCCACAAAAATTACTCCGTAAGCTTCAAATGGTTCAAAAATCAGCTGCCTGCATCGTTACCAAAACCCCCTCATTTCACCACATCACCCCAGTTTTACAGCAACTTCACTGGCTTCCAGTCACTTTCAGAATTCAATTTAAAATCCTGTTGTACACATTCAAGGCCGTCCACAACCTCGCCCCTCCCCATCTGTCCCATCTCCTGCACATTATCACCCATTCACGCTCTCTTCATTCTTCCTTTTCCATCCATCTCAACGAGCCTCTCGTCCGCCTCAGCACCGTGGGACACAGAGCCTTTTCTAACTCTGCTCCCCAACTCTGGAACGTTCTTCCCCCAGACATCCGTAATACTGACTCCCTTCAAACCTTCAAATCACAACTCAAAACTCATCTGTTCAAGTTAGCCTTCTCACTTTAATTTTTTGTTATTTTCTTCTTGGTTTAGTGTTTTTATAGTCATTTTGTTTTGTTTTATTGTGTTATAGACAGATAGATAGATAGATAGATAGATAGATAGATAGATAGATAGATAGA
>NC_056513.1:44588139-44591434 GCF_014905685.2 Nematolebias whitei
AGATAGATAGATAGATAGATAGATAGATAGATAGATAGATAGATAGAGATATGGTTGCCATCTTAGATTTTGATATAGCATACCAATTTTTGAAAGGAACTTTTCTTATGTCTCGATGAATCCACACGCCAAAATGGAATTCTGTAATTCACTTATTTTGCAAGTTATCCAGCTCACGAAACTGAGAGACATATATGGCAGGAGTGCACTTGGATTTTGATGTGGCAAATTCATTTTCAGTAGGAACCTTTTTATGCCTAGATGTACAGTAGTGACACATAAATAAAAGTAGGTACCTCACTCGTTTTTCAAGTTATGAAGCTCATAAAATGAACGGATGAATGGACGAACAGGGTTTTTTAATTTTTTTATCTCCCTCTTCGCTCCATGATGGGAGAGAATAAACCATGGCAATTTGTCAGTTTGAAAAAATAAAATAAAACGCATAAAAAGTTCATAATAGGATCTGAACCCCAGTCTTCCCCGTGAACAAGCATTTCATTATTCATCCCTCTAACTGAGCACACACTGCCAAACCATGAATTACTTGTACAAACTTACTTTGTACATGCGTGATCTTGCTCCCCTAGTTTATCAGATAATCAGGTGGCTATGCAACTAATATCTTTCTGAGAGTTTAATTAAAATTCCTCCAGTGGCTCATGAGATATTTTACTAACAAACTACAAAACAGTTAATACCAATGTTTAAAGCAAAAATGTTGTCTATGTGTTGTACTCAAAAAGTACTTTAGTAAAGATAACACATCAGATGTTAACTCATTTTCTGTAAAATGGGCTGAGTCATTTTTTAGCAGCCATTTCTGGTGTTTTGTCATAAGCTGGTTAGTTATGGCATGCATCTTAAATTAGGCTGACACTAGCAATTAGTCAGTTGTTGATGTAGATCCAGTAAGTACTCTCTACAGGTTTTTCGGTTATTCATGAAATATTTTATTAACTGTACAGGTAAAAAAAAAAAACACACACCTAAACAATCACACACACCTGCATTCCCTCCCACAACACACACACACACACACACACACACACACACATGCTCCACATTTTCCTTCAGTCGATAAAGA
The DNA here is from genome assembly GCF_014905685.2 of Nematolebias whitei. NCBI lineage: Eukaryota > Metazoa > Chordata > Actinopteri > Cyprinodontiformes > Rivulidae > Nematolebias > Nematolebias whitei. The sequence continues at coordinate 44,589,227 of NC_056513.1, forward strand.
TAAAAGTTTGAAAATGAGCACCTCATTGCATAAGTCATCAGAATTTATAGGGAAAGTTAACTTTTCAAAATAATTATATAAATGTGTGTGTTCAAATCATCCATGTATCCATTATCTTTACCTGCTTATTCCTTTTCACGTCACATGGGTCACTGGTGCCCATGTCCAGCAGTCATGTTTGAGAGGCAGGGGACACATGGACAGGTCTCCAGTCCATCACAGGGACACAGAGAGACAAACGAGACAACCTTTCACTCTCTCACTCACACCTAGGCATAATTGAGAGTTACCAAACAGCCTAACATGTATCCATTTTTTGAAATATATAAACTTGAACATCACAATGTATATATTTATAGTATAAATTTCAAAACATTTTTGTATAAATGATTGACAGTATTTTATAGAATATTTATTTTAAAATAAACTAAAGCCCAGGGGCCTCGAGTATCAATGGTGCATATGTATGAAAAGGTGTACATTATGTTCTACGCACATGACGGGATGTATAAAATGAACATGTGAAGGTGTAAATTAACACACATTTTTGACCTGCGGTGAGAATGTGCTTAAACTTAAAATCAAATGCTTTCAGTTCACATTATCAAACTAGAAAGTACTGAAACTCACCAAAAATACACCAAAACACGACTTTATTTAGTTTTCAAAAGTTAATGGTAGTGTGATGTGCCTGGACAAGACTCATGAGAGGAGGCAAAGACACTAATCAGGGCCAGCTGTGTTGGATCAGCAGAGGAGCAGCTCAGGAGGAGGTCTCTCAAACGAACTGAGGGCAGGAGCTCTGTCGATTGTTGCGACAGCACCCTTTTGGAGGGAGGGGGTCATTCACAGTCACTTAGGGCTGCGGGCGATGAAGACAGTAAGACAGGTGGTTAGGTGTTCCTGTGTCAGGAGGGGAGGCTGGCTGCCTCCTTCAGACAGTCAGGGCTGGACTTTAGTGTGATGCAGTCACCACCTGGCTCTCCTGCTGCTGCTCCTGCTGCTGCTCCTGCTGCTGCTCTCATCTGGTGTGGAGCCAATCCAGGAGGTCTGATCATCGTCCAGGGTGTTGGATGACGTCGCAAGCTTAGACCCTGGGGTGGGGTCTCGCTGCCAGGCGTGCTAAGTGAACTCATTCCATCTTTATTTGAACTCTCTTTATTAGTTAGCTTTGGGTGAGGTTCAGGTGGAAGGGTGTTTTTTAATAAAGTCTTTATTTTCATAACCTTCTGGTGCATGTGGTGATTGTTTGATGGTTCTGACATTCTAAGCAAGATTTTCTGCCTGTGCGACCCAAAATTTATTACAGTATTTAAACATGTTTATTTTTTGAGACTGGGCATTTATGGTTTGAATCTTAACACGGAAACATTCAAACAATTCAAACAAAAAAAAACATGTCTTCTAAAAATTATCAAACCAACGTCACTACAATGTAAACTGTAAAGTTGTATATAGATTTTGTCACATGGAGATAAGAACACGCGTCCGTCCGTCCACCCGCCCCACTCTTCACCCACTTTACCATGCAGGGTTGTAAGGAATTTGCTTGTATGTTTAAATACAAAAATAATGCTATAAAATCACACACATACACAATAGTATATTGTGTATATACAATACATATATTGTGTATGCAGTATAGTAGCTAAATGAAACTGCTATAAAGTTATATTAAGATAATAATAAAAATACATCCTGTGTGCATTACCATCTATGAGTAAGGGACAAATGCTTCAGAGCTGATTTCATGCATGAAGCCAGAGCACAAAGGTTTGCACGCCTGTGTGTGCATGTGTGTAAGCGTGTGTGTTTGCAATTGTTCAGGTTATAGTAGTAAGCGGCTTAGAGATGCCAAATGGATTAAGTGTTTTGTTGACACGTAGTAAAGTAATCTGGTTAACCCAGACCATACACAGTCCTTTGCCATTATCGGTCTGTCTCTTCCAATTCTTCTTCTGTTCATTTTTTTTTCTTTTATCCACAAGTGGCTCAGATCCTCTCATCATTTCAGTTCACCTTTCTTTCTTTTTGTAATAAAGTGTTCACAAAGTTTACACACTCACTGATTCCTATGTTAGTTTCCATATTAAAAACTAGAATAACTGAATTAAAATATTGAACTATTGGCTAAGTTCTACACCCTCCTACCTTGTCTTTGAGTTGGTTCAGTCCAACCACTAGAAGCTGGGGGGGGGGGGGGGGGGG
>NC_056513.1:44591534-44593416 GCF_014905685.2 Nematolebias whitei
TTACTTTAGAAGCTTTTAGAGCCAGTTTTGTTTGTCAATACAACCTCTGGTATTTTAAATTTATAAAAATTACCAAAAAGCCATCCATCCATTTTCTTTACCCGCTTCTTCCATTTTGGGTTGCGGGGGTCACCGGTGCCCATATGCTGCTATCACTGTGCAGGAGGCGGGGGACACCCTGGACAGGTCGCAAGTCCATCACAGGGACACATAGAGACAAACAACAATTCACTCTCTCACCTAAGGACAATTTAGAGTTACCAATCAGTCTAACATGCATGCTTTTGGTCTGTGGGAGGAAACTGGAGTACCTGGAGAAAACCCACGTGTGCACGGAGAGAACATGCAAACTGCACCCAGAAAGGCCCTCGGACCGGCATTTGAACTGGGGACCTGCTCGCTGAGAGGCACCAGCTCTGCCAGTTGCGCCACCGTACTGCCCTCACCAAAAAATCATTGTCAATAAATTTAGAAAATATTTACCAATCACTGGCTAAGCTTTCTGCACAGAAACAGGTTATAGAAAAACAATAAATTAATTAATAATATTGAATGTAGCGTATTAAATAAATAAAAGTCCCCCAAAATGTGAACAATAGATTTTTTTTTCCAAAGAAAATGCCAATGTTCATCTCAAGATAATACGACTGTGGTGGGTCTCATCAGCAACAATGACGAGACAGACTACAGGAACGAGGTGAGCTGCCTGGCCTTGTGGTGCAGACACAACAATCTCTCTCTAAACGTAGATGAGACAAAGGAGATTGTTGTGGACTTCAGGAAGATGCACGCCCAGCATGCTCTTCTGACCATCAATGGTACTACTGTGGAGAGAGTGAGCAGCACCAAGTTCCTGGGAGTGCACGTCTCAGAGGACCTGTCCTGGTGCAGGAACACTGCATCACTGGTCAAAAAGGCTCACCAGCACTTCTACTTTATCCGCAAGCTGAAAAGAGCTGGAGCTCCAACCCCCATCATGTGCACCTTCTACAGGGGTGCCATAGAGTGTCCTGACCAGCTGCATCACGGTGTGGTTCGGTGCATGTACTGCATCCTGCCGCAAGACACTCCTGCACATCGTGAGAGCAGCTGAGAAGATCGTCGGCACCTCTTTCCCCTCACTACATGACTTACACAGTACCCACCTCACTCGGAAAGTCCTCTGCATGGCGAGTGATCCCACACACCCCCTACACAGCTTCTTCAGCCTGCTGCCATCAGGGAGGAGACTGCAGAGTCTCCAGGCTCGAACTAGCAGACTGAGAGACAGCTCTGTTCATCAGGCAGTCAGGACGCTGAACTCTCTGCCTGCTCTGCCTCCCCTACCTCTTGTACCGCCTTAACACACAAAACTTTCACACATTTCCACACAACACAAAAACTTTTAACACTGAACTCTGCATCATTAAAAAATATGTTATACACTCAACAAACACTCATGTGCTCATTCAATTCACACCATTGTTTATATTACACTACTGTTTATATTACACTACTGTTTATATTAAACTACTCTTTATATTCACACTATTTTACACTACTGTTTATATTACACTACTGTTTATATTCATACTACTGTTTATATTACACTACTGTTTATATTACACTACTGTTTATATTCACACTATATTACACTACTGTTTATATTCACACTATTTTACACAACTGTTTATATTTATACTATTGTTCATATTTATACTACTGTTTAAATTACACTACTTTTTTCATTCATACTACTGTTTATATTACACTACTGTTTATATTTATACTATTATTCATATATATACTAATGTTTAAATTACACTACTTTTTTCATTCATACTACTGTTTATATGACACTACTGTTTAAATGTATACTACTGTTTATATTTACACTATACTA
>NC_056513.1:44593426-44611789 GCF_014905685.2 Nematolebias whitei
ATTACACTACTGTTTATATTTATACTACTGTTTATATTCATACTACTATTTATTTTTATACTACTGTTTATATTTATACTACTGTTTGTATTCATATTACTGTTTATATTACACTACTGTTTATATTTATACTTGTAGATGAACATATGCTGATATATATTCATAGATAAAACGGATTCTTTCATTTTTCTGGACTGGATAATATCGTGCATTGAATTATTAAACATGTAACGTGAGACGTTAATTATCTTTGACTCACCAACGACAGTGGGTCATTTATTAACAGAATCAAGTTTAACACATCACACATTTACATTAATTGGCAAAAATTGAAAATAACAACAGCTTATTTAGGCTAGTTTTACAAGGAGGAAACAATACGGCGATTGTTTCCCTTGCTTCTGGATTAATTTGCTAGCAGATAGAAGAATTTTAAAGATGGGAAATGAAGTTTATCTTGAGAGAGATGTGTGAGGGAATTTGTCTGTTTTAACCAGAACAGCACGCTCCTTTGGACCAGCTTAACCCAACGGTACGCTTTGGGTTGAAGATCGACTTTTTACCTTTCTGAAGATATGTCAGTTCCGGCGTAAAGTTCCACTTCAAGTCTCTTTTCAGCGTCTCCGTAAGGACAGTAGGGAACCGTTCGGAGTCGTGAGATCATCCAGAACAGACTTCATAATTCCTCTGAACTTCTCTCGTCCAGCTTAGTCACAGATGTCCTGAGCATTCTGGACTCTGCTGCTCTCGGAACCAACTCACAGCATTCTCTCAGCGTTCTCCTCAGCGTTCTTCCCAGAACTGCCGAGAACTTCTCAGAACTACTGAGCTCTCCAGAACTTCGACAGGAGCTGGAACCTCTGCAGAACTTTTTGAACTAGGAAGTGTTGCACCTTTTTAAAAAAGGTCACTTCCGGTTCATTTGAGAACTTTCTGATTGGTCGATAGACCAACAGAGGTGTGTTTTTGTGATGTAAGGTGTTATTAAAAAGTCAAGGAAAAAGATTAAGATTGTTTAAGAACAGACAGAAGATTGTTATGAAGAACTCAGACTTCGTGGAGTCACTTCTCTAGTATCTTGCTGTAAAAGTTAAACATGACATTTCTTTTTCAGTAAACTTGCAGTTGACCGAAACTTGAACTTTGACCAACTTACACAACTTGCTCATTTCAAACAGACGATCAAGAAATTGAATCATTACTCTGTAACATATTCCAACTTGATTTCCACTTTGAATGAGGATTAAAAATCGTTATTACTGTTTCACAGTTGATTTAAAAATGAGTAGTTCACTTCAACATTTAAACATTGTTTGAACTAAACAGAATTTGATTATCAAACATTTGTAAAATAGTAATGATAATAGAAAAGAGAGTGTTCTTTCACTTGATTAATTCAAGAAAGAAAGTCTCAGGATGGGTCAGCCTGTATTTCTGGATTCAAATCAATGAAATGACAGTTTCTGTCCCATAAGGTCCTTAAGGTCAGGATCTGACCTCAGGCCTAGTTCACTACATACTACTGTTTATGTTTAAACTACTGTTTATATTCATACTAATTTTTATATTTATACTTCTGTTTAAAGTTATACCACTGTTTATATTTATACTACTGCTTTTATTTATACTACTGCTTCTATTCATATTACTGTTTATATTATACTACTGTTTTTATTCAAATTCAAATTCCTATTGAAATTCAAAAATACTTTATTAATCCCAAAGGGAAATTATTTGTTTATTATAACTCGTTATCCTCATTTCATTAAGAGATGTTATAGATCCTGATGCCTGTAGACAGGAAGGATCTCTTGTAAATGTCCACCCCACAGTGGTTCTTAAGAAACTGGCTGCAGATGCCGTTCGATCCGTCCACCCAGATTCGGCTGGCCTCTCGGTTCCCCCGGGCTGTAGGACCACCTGAATGCAGGGCAGAACTCCTCCCATAACGATGGCTACTCCTCCCAGCTGTCTGCTGAGTTCCTCGTCGCTGCGGACAGCCAACTATAGGTGCAAAGGGACGATCCTGTCCTTCCTCTGTCATGAGCCGTGTTTCCTGCTAGTTCCAGGATCTCAGTGGTCAGGCACTAGAGCATAGCTGGCAGGTAGATGAGAATGCGTCCACAGAACATCCTTTTCATCTCATTTGAGATTTGGGGCTGTAGTGAGATATTATTTGAGCTTTTGAGATGTTAATCAGCAGCTGTTGGTTGTAGAAAACTGCCTTGTTGCCATGGTTACGCATCATAACAAATGTCCAAAACTAAAAAAGTTTCAGTAAAAATCCTTCCAGCTGCACAGCATCTGATACCAGAGGAAACAATCATCCAAAAATGTGATTTACATCCAGAAAAAGAGGAATTAAAGTTTCCAAAAGCAAAATCTCAGAATGAAAGTAACAGAGCTGCTCCAACATGCAGCCACCTTGAGCGACGCAATATTTTGAATTACACTAGTGTTTATATTTATACGACTGTTTATATTCATAATACTGTTTATATTTATACTAGTTTTTATATTTATACTACTGTTTATATTCATATTACTGTTTATATTACACTACTGTGTCTGTTCATACTACTGTTTATAATACACTACTGTTTATATTCACACTATATTGCACTACTGTTTATATTACACTACTGTTTATATTTATACTACTGTTTATATTTATACTACTGTTTATACTGTTTGTACTGTTTTTACTGTTCATCTTCCCCCACCATCTGATCCAACTTACTACCAGGTGGTGATCAGTTGACCGCTCAGCTCCTCTCTTCTCCCAAGTGTCCAAAACAAATGGCCGTAAATCAGATGACACTCATTTGAAGATGACTGAAGTCAATTATTGATCTACGACCTAGGGTGTCCTGGTGCCAAGTGCACTTATGGGCACCCTTATGTTCGAACATGGTGTTTGTGACTGACAAACTATAACTAGCACAGAAGTCCAACACCACTCGGGTTCAGATCAAAGAGGCCATTCCTCCCAATCACACCCTTCCAGGTCACACTGTCTTTACCCACGTGGGCATTGAAGACCCCCAGCAGAATAAAGGAGTCCCCAGCTGGTGCACCTTTCAGCACCCCTGCCAAGGACTCCAAGAAGGCCAGATACTCTGAACTGCAGTTCGATGAGTAGGCACAAACAACAGTCAGAGCCTGTCACTCCCCACCCGAAGGTGTAGGGAAGCCACCCTCTCATCTACCGAGGAAAACTCCAACACATAAGCACCAAGTCGGGGGGCTACAAGTAGACCCACACCAGCTCGACGCCTCTCACCATGGGCAACTCCAGAGTGGAATGAGGTGCAGTCCCTCTCAAGGAGATCGGTTCCAGAGTCCGTGCTGTGCTTCAAGGTGAGCCTGACTATATCTAGTCAGTACCTCTCAACCTTGTGCACAAGTTCAGGCTCCATCCCCACAGAGAGGTCATGTTCCATGTCGCAAGAGCCAGCTTTGGTAAGCCAGGGTCAGAGCGCCAAGGTCCCAACCTTCAGCCACTGCCCATGACATCAAGTACCTGTCTTTTATGGCCCTTCCTGCACGTGGTGAGTCCACAGGAAGGCAAACCCATGCTGCTCCTTGGGGTTGAGTCCGACCGGGCCCCATGGGTAGAGACCCGGTCACCAAGCGCTTGCCGATGAGCCCCTCCCCCAGGCCTGGCTCCAGGGTGGGGCACCAGTAACCAACATCTGGGCAAGGGACGCTGAATTCCTTGTTTTTTTCTGTCCATAAAAATCTTCTGATACATATATATATATTTAAATATATATATAATAAATTACTATTTGTACTACTATTCCTACTTCGTGGTTTTTCGTTAATTACGGGTCTTCATGGTACGGATCCCCCGCGATAAATGAGGGACTACTGTATGCTAATTGCTATATATTAATTAAAAAAACATGCAATGACCTATAGGTGACACTAAGGATTTGGTTAAAATGTTTTAGACTGTAACTATAAAATTATGGGCCTAAGAACACCTATAGGACACCTTATTATTGATTAACTATATACTATGGAACTATCTCCTCCAAGTGTACAAATCTAACAAGCATCAAACTTTCAACATATACCATCTAGAGTAGTGTCTTTTTTCCTCTTTTTCCTTTTCAGGTCTTCTTGGTTCACAGGTGCTCATATCCAGCAGTCACTGTGCGAGATGCAGTGTACACCAGTGTTTCCCCTACGTCACTTGCCTTGGAAGGGCACTCATCTCTTTGAGGATTTTTGTTGACAGGTGGAGAATTTAGAGAGAAGTGCTCTACCTTTGTGCTGGTAGTTGTTGCCAACCGTGTGTGTGTGTGTGTGTGTGGGGGGGGGGGGGGTGTTAGTGAAAGACTGTTCGTTCTGTAGGTGAGGTGCTTGATTCTGTTGACAGGGCGGGGCACCCTCCTTGTATAATGGTAGGGGAAGCACTGTACACCCTGGACAGGTCTCCAGTCCATCACAGGGACACATAGAGACAAACAAGACAAACAACCATTCACTCTCTCACTCACACCTAGGGACAATTTAGAGTTACCAATCAGTCTAACATGCATGTTTTTGGACTGTGGCAGGACAGAGAAAACACACACATGCATGGAGAGAACATAAAAACTCCATCCAGAAAGGCTTACTCCAGTTTCCTCCCACAGACCAAAAACATGCACGTGAGACTGATTGGTAACTCTAAATTGTTCCTAGGTGAGAGACAGAGAGTGAATGGTTGTTTGTCTCATTTGTCTCTTATGTGTCCCTGTGATGGACTGAGACCTATCCAGGGTGTCCCCCTGTTTACCATTTACTGTGTCATCAACAAAGCTTCATAATGCAAAGAAGAAGTTATATGTGAACAACATCCAGAAATGTTGATGTTTTCTTTGGACTATAGCTCATTTAAAATGGATTGAGGCAAAGTGGAAAACTTTTCTGTGGTCAGACAAATTAAAATATGAATTTCTTTCTGTAAACCACGAGTGCCATGTCCTCTTTACTAAAGAGAAGAAGGAGCATCTGGTCACCAAAGGTCATGCTCAATAATCCAGATAAAAACCCAACACTATCCAGTCAAATCATCTAGACAATTTATTTTTTGCTGAGACATTTCATCCTTCTTCCAAAGGACTTCTTCAATCTGAGGAGCCACCAACAAGCTAATTCCCACAAGCAGCACACTCCCATAGGAAAAAAACAAAAATAGTTTGCTGGTGATAAGATGGCCTCCGGGGCTCGCCCTCTCCCCTGTCAACTCCTCTGAGGCAGCTATGCCAAAATGGTTCAAAACACCAAAGTTCATGCTCAATAATCCAGGTAAAAATCCAACAATGTTCAAAGTTCAGTTTGTTGGTGGCTCATCAGATTGAAGAAGTCCTTTGGGTGAAGGACGAAACGTCTCAGCAAAAAAATAAACCATTCTGATGACCTGACTGATCATTGATGGAGCATCTGGTCAGTTTTCAGCTCGAAGCTCAAAAACCATTAGTAGTACTGGCTACTACTTATGGAAAGGCATTATCAGTACAGACCAGTACATACAGGTTTTAGAGCAACATACTGTATGCTCTCATCTAGACATCTTTTTCAGAGAAGGCCTTGCAAGACTATGTGAAACCATGGACTGAATCCTTTTCAGCAGCATGGCTTTGTAGTAGAAGAGTCTGGCTGGGGAACTGGCCTGCCTCCAGTCCAAACCTCTCACTAAAAAAATAGATGCATCATAAAACAAAATTCATAAAAGAAGACCCTGGAATGCTGAAGAGCTAGAATCCTAAATCAGATGGATGGATGGCTGGTATAATGGATGATGGTGTTTTTCATTAACTTTATTTCTTCGTTCTCCTAAAAAGACACACCTATACAGAAAATGTAAATGTGTCTTCACTTGTCCACCCTTGTAGCTGATATAATCATTATCATGTAAATGGGCAGACGTTAGCTGGACACCCATGGGTCCAGACAGCACAAACAGCAGTAAGGGTTTGCTTATTTGTGTGTTTCCACTGGGGAGCAAGCCAGACGTCTGTGGTCTAATATTTCCTCTCAGGAGAACAAACAACACAGACAGGCTTCTCTCTTTCCTGTTCTACCTTTCTTTTCACTTTCTCCTCTTTAGAATTGTTCCATCTCTCAGCGGCTCCTTTCACAGTTTTCTAATTCAGCTGCACAGATTTTAAACCACCTTTGGTGATTCACTCGTGACCCAATCAAGCCAGCCGAGTCTCCGGACACTGTTTACACACAGAAAGCGTTGTGGCGTGGCAGCAGCAACCCATCTCAGCTCAGCAACCGCCTCATGCACTTGTTCAAAGGCATATCAGGTTCTCATTCTGCACCAATCATTTCACACAACATTGCTGCAGAAACACGGGGTTTTCTGGTCCAGTTTAAGAATTCTGTGACAGGAAGTTAATCTTTCTAAAATCCTTTCTCTTTCTCTTCACCGTCTCTTCTGCTATCTGTTTGTTGTGTTACTTCTTATTGCAAAAATACTGCTGATGGAAACAATATATGTAGTTTTAGGGAGGGTTCATTCTCTAGTTAAGTGGAAAAATTCCAACAAATATTAGTAGACCCGGACTCTTGCATATGCGGATGCCAGGTTCTAGGAGGTTGAAAGAAAATCCTGATAAATGCAGCTCTGTTTCAACAGGTACTTTCAGGGAAACACACGGGGAAACAACACAAAACCAACTTTGCCTGGTTACTGCAGCACCACATACAGACCTATATGTGGCACTGTAACTCCATCAGTTCATCCATCTGTCCATTTTCTTTAACTGGTTTTTCCTTTTCCAGGTTGCAGGGAGCTGATGTCCATCACCAGCAATCACTGTGTGAGAGGTGGGGTACACCCTGGACAAGTTGCAAGTCCTTCACAGGGACACAGGTGTGAGTGAGAGTGAATGGTTGTTTGTCCTGTTTGTCTCTAAGGAACAGGTAAGAGGTACCAGTTACTCTAACATGCATGGTTTTGGTCTGTGGGAGGAAACCAGGTACCAGGAGAAACCCACGTTACAGAAAGGCAGAAGCAGGAGGTGAACTTACAATCTCTTTGCTCTGAGGGGACAGCCCTAACCACTAACTGTGCCACCTTTGCTGTAACACTGCCATGAAAATACACCATACACAGGAAACAGGATGTAGCACAGACACTCAAAATTATAAACACAAGTAGAACATTTGTTCAAAGATCACACTAAATTTATTAAATATATAAGTAGCTCTTTTACAACGATTCCCATTGATCTCTTTTATCTTTTTTAAACATGTTCTTCATGTCTATTGTAGTTTCTCAGCAGTGTTGGGTGAATATTGTTGCTGGTTTAATAAAATGATAAGAAAAGTACAGCACATTACACCCCCATCAACAAACTACTGTACACCAATACAGCAATCTTTAGCAATGGCTCTATCTTATCTCAAAGCAAAATTAACTTTGAGCAACAGTTTTTTTCACAAGTCCAGAAGGATGAAAAAATATTTCCAGACTATTGCTTTTTGTGTTTAACTTTAGTTTTGTGGCCACATGGCAGATGCAACATTCATCACATGACCAACACAAGACAGCCACCCCCAGTGTGGTATCTGAGTATAATTATGTATATATATATATATATATATATATACATAACAGTTTCAAAGTTATGGCCTGGACATGCAAAACCCTTGTTTGAAACATATGATCTTGATTTGTGATCTTGACCTTGTAGCAAGGGAGATGAGAAGAATAGGCGACTCATTTTCTAGTCATGGTACATATGTGCATTTCAGAAGATTTCAGCAGATGAGAAGTTGTGGCCCATATAAGCAAACGCCTTGGTTGAAATATTTTACCTTAATTTGTGACCTTGACTGTGGAGCTGGGATGATTAAGTGCATGTGGCACTCCATTTAGTGATGATACATAAGTGACTCAAGTTTCTTAAAATTATCTTGAGCAGATGGTTCGGCGGTTTACAGATGTACAGAGACTGTACCATAATGCTTCCATATTTCGACGGTCATATAAAAGACTCTTTGTCCTTAGATTGTTTGGTGTAATAATAGGGGGGGGGGGGTTGTTCAGCTCAGTTTATGACAGTAATTGTTCATCAGCTTTGTGTCTTTATTAAAATAATACAGGGTACAGACGTTTTCTTATAGTTGCGAAACGAGCACTTGCAGCATGTGTGTTATCTGTCATTATTGCTGTTATGTTCATCATATTTGGGGTTGTAATAGAGATGCATCGATCCACGTTTTTTACTTCCGATCCGATCCCGATACCTAGATCTGACTCTCAACCGATACCGATCCAGTTCCGACATCATGATCATCATTGATTTTATATGAGGATGTAATAATCTCCTCTCAAGTACAATTTGTACAAATATATGCATGCATGTCCAAAAAGGCAACTTGATGTAAGTTTTATTAATGTTGGATAAGTTTTAAAGTTAGAATTAAACCCTGCTAACACAAAACATGTTTATTTTTATTCCTAGTTTTAAAGTGGATATTAAAATGATTAATTTAAGTGATTGTTTAAAGTTGTTTTATATTTTTTTAAATAAGGGGCAGATAAAATATTTATTTTTCTTCTTTCTGCATTATTTTCATTCAATGTTTTCTTTTAGATGATTTTTTTTTAAATTTTGTTTCATTTAAATGAATGAATAAATGAATTAAATTAAATTAAATGTTAAATGTCTTCAAACATCTGCTAAGTTCATAGCATAAACCAACAGACATGTTCCTGTTTTTAGTATTTTACATCAATAATGTAGCTGTTTTAGTTTTTATTATAATTTTCAGATCATATGTTTTTTATGAGGCAGCACGGTGGCGCAACTGGTAGAGCTGCTGCCTCTCAACAAGCAGGTCCCTGGTTCAAACCCCAGTCCGGGGGCCTTTCTGGGTGGAGTTTGCATGTTCTCTCCGTGCATGCGTGGGTTTTCTCCGGGTGCTCCGGTTTCCTCCCACAGACCAAAAACATGCATGTTAGACTGATTGGTAACTCTAAAATTGTCCCTAGGTGTGAGTGAGAGAGTGAATGTTTGTTTGTCTCGTTTGTCTCTATGTGTCCCTGTGATGGACTTGCAACCTGTCCAGGGTGTACCCCGCCCCTCGCACAGTGATTGCTGGACATGGGCACCAGCGACCCCCGTGACCCAAAATGGAATAAGCGGGTAAAGAAAATGGATGGATGGATGGATGGATGTTTTTTATGATTGTCTACTGTTGTACTGATAAATATCTCCTGGAGGGTAAACTATATCTTGGCTGCAAGTATCAAACTGTGAAATCCTTCATTTTCTACAACTGATAGTGGTTGGTCATTAATTATGATGAAGTTTAGCAACTTCTCTGTAAACATTTGAGCTCCGTGGTTTCAGCGACGTCTTCTTCTTGTTCAATCCGAAGCAGGCAGTCTGATTTGGGTCTGCCCCGCTCAGTCTGTCCCTCCTCAGAGACGGGCAGACTGAGCGGGGCAGATTGGACGCGGCTGACCGGGGTCGAGTCGCCTCTTTCGGTTTGACCAAAGAGCAGCGCCCCGCTGAAGCCACGGAGCTCAAATGTCCATCGTAAAACTAACTTTACCGTGGTTTAATGTGGCGCTATGGCTCTGCAGACACTGCACGTTGCTGTCTTGTTTTGTGGTGTTTAGTGTAAAATACTTCCACACAGCGACATGTTTAGATGAAAAGTTTGTTAGCTGTTAGCCACAGTGCTGCTAACTCAGTCCTCATGTTGTAGCTGCTGCAAACTATGAACTGGATTTCCTGAATGTGAGGCGGGTCTTATTACTCTGGGTTCATGAGACACGCCGCCGTTCAGGAAATCCATTCCATAGTTTGAAGCCAACATGCATCATGGATCGGAAATATCAACAGGTGGATCGGAAAATCCGATACGTAAATTATGCTGGTATCGGAGGCCGATACCGATACTGGATCGGATCGGCCTCATCCCTAACTGTAAGTCTGTTTACCAGGGGGTCTGTGACAACATTGATTTCAAAATTTCATGTTTTGGCTGTCCACATAAACACATTTTGTTTTGCAAAAATACTGTATGGGGCTTCTACAATGCTGTTTTCACATGGACACAAGGATAATTCAATAAAATAAACCTTTGTAATTTACTAAACACCCTTCTTATGTGGTTGGGGCCTGAATTAGATGGGTGAAGGAGAAGAACAGTTTTTGATGCGCTTCAAATTATTTTCTAAAAGTAATAGCAGGCTCACATATATCTTAGTCTATATCTTAGATCCTTATATAGTGTTTCTTTTTATACTTTATATTTTTTGCTATTTTTGGGTGTAACTGGAACCTTGAGTACACAATTTCATTCAACCTCATGTACCACATGTGATGCGAATGACAATAAAGAACCTTGAACCTCTATTCAAAACTTTGGAAACACAGTTTCTTCCACAGTTAACATTTGTTCCACTAGTGAACTGGACTAATATTTTACTGTTCCAGTAAAGCTGCGGTGACTCACAAAACAGTGAGGAAAGCTGTAAAAAAAAAAGACTGTGCTCATCTCGCCACCAAAACATATTAAAACACCCCACATCACCTGAGCCTGCACATAACTTACATCTGATATGCTCTCAACCACCACCATGGTGAAATTCCAGGCCCCAGTTTTTAAAAATTAATTTCTGGAGAATGACGACCAAAAGAACTGGACCATCAAAGAGCGAGCTGTTGGCTTAGACTGACCAACCTTCTGTAGTTTCAGGGCTTATCAGTGTCATGTGCATGTGGGCATCTTCAGCTCCTTGACAAAATTAATTTAAAAACAAACAAACAAACAAAACAAAACAAAAAATCTCTAACCAGCTGCTACAAACACCATGACATTTCCTCCAGGGACAACAATGTTTAAAGATCTAAATACTGGCTGTTTATTTTCATGAGGGAAACAATGAACTGGAAAGACAGAGAAACAAAAAACCTATATAACAATTATTCTTTGCTGCTCACATGCACATGGGCACATACAGTACATGTGTTAGCAGTTACTGTATTTGTTAGTTCAAGAAAAGAGACTCGGGGGGGGGGGGGGGGGGGTCACTGTCCTGAATTATTTAGACAATCTTCATTCAACCATTATTTATCCAGGTTAGTCTCATTGAGTCACAAGGACTCATTTTACAAGAGAGACCTGCTTTAAACAAAGAACACAGATGAGGTACACACAACAATAGACAATCATATAAAATGAAAAGTAAATAAAAGGAATTATATAAAAATGAAGCAAAAACAAGCTACATTGCAAAACAATGTAAAATGTTTTATTTCTTCTTTCGGATGCTTCCTTCGTCAGGGGTCGCCACAGCGAACTGTCACGTGAAGACATGGCGATTATTTTTACGCCAGATATCCTTCCTGATGCAACCACAGATCATGAGCTCCCACAGCCTCTGTGTGGAGCAGAGAGCTGCTATGTAGGGTGCCCGGAGGAGCAGATGGTGGGGGTTAAGGGCCTTGATCAAGGGCCCAGAGTGGGGCAAATGAGGGTGGAGGCAGGTGTGGGTGCTTCACCTACCCCACCCACATATTGATGTTGTCGGTACGGGGAATTGAACCAGCGATCTTTCGATCACAGGCCCACTTTCTCTAACCTCTGCACCACCACTCCCAAAACAATGTAAAATACACAAAAAAACACAAAAAAACTAAAAACAGGAACTTGTCTGCATTGATTTTTGCATTGAACTTAACGGTTGTTTAAAATCCTTTAAGGCTCCCGCGTCCTGTCAGCTGCGCAGAAACTGTGCGTACTGTGCGCAGAGCTGAGACTTCATGCTCGAGCATCCACCCTGAGCGGCTGCAGAGCAGCTCCGCAGACAAAGGGCATTTACCTTCGGGACAAACTGAGGTCGCTGATTGGTCATTTGCTGACACGCCTACTGGATTGATTGACAGGTCAAAAAAAAAAAACAAGAGCTGGCAGCCCCAGCCTCAGCAGTGTTCTGTGTTTATATGTTGTTAATAAAAAGATCTAAACCCCCCCAAAAAAACAAACAAACAGGGAGCGCTGGCTCTACAGCCCACACATCAGACCAGCCCACCAGGAAATCTCCAGACCCTCCCGCAGCCACGCTGGACATGATTTTAATTCGCTCGTGACAGATTCCTTCATTTCTCACCATTTCAGTCATGGCGTCTAGGAGGAGGAAGAGATCACTGCCTCTTGTCAAAAAAAAAACTAAAGTAAAGGCCAGATCAGGGACCAAGATGAGGAATTTAATACATTGGTGTTGCATACAAAACAGTCTGTCGCCAGGCAGTTTAATGTGAGACACCGCGTACGTGTAATTGAGCTTTGCGCGGACATGCCCTGCGGACGTACGAGCGGGAGTATACTGGAGGCTTTAGAGTGGTCAAAGTGGACAACTTCAGATGTTTTGCAAGGAATTCTAAGAGTGGAGTAACAGAAGGCCTTTTTGCCAAATTTGGTCCGCACTGTGGGTACACTGCAGGTAATTGTGTCACGCTGTAGCTGCATGGACGAAGTGACATGTAGGAGGAGATGTATGAAGGCAACAGACCAAGAAGTGATTTAAAGATGAATACATACCAGTGTGAGAGTCTGTGTGAAGTTAATGATGTCCGATTGACCAGTGAATACAGAATGCAGTGATGGGTACAGTAGTTACAGCCAGTTATAAATCTTAGGGAAGGGCAGGGAAGTCTTAGATTGTCACCAATATCTGTTCCCATACAATGGCAAATTAGTTCTCTCCATTTAACCCATCATAACTGAGATACACCCGGGTGGAGCAGTGGGCGTTTCTGTAAACGCCCGGGGAGCAATTAGGGATTAGGTGTCTTGCTCAGAGACACCATGAAATGTGGGAATGGCGAGTCAAACCGCAGCTTTCTGGTCCCAAGTCGGCTGCCCTACCTCTACCCCATCTCGGCCCCCAAGCACATTGTGATAGACTGCATCCAACATCTCCAAGGTGCTTGCAGGAGCAGTCATGTAAATAATGTAATGTCACTGTAGTCAATGGAGGGAAGGAAAGTAGTAGTTACAAGGGCATTTCCTAGCATTCAGTTAGACAGGATCTATTTATGAAAAGGAAACCCAATTTTACTTTCAGTTTCTTTATCAAGTTTTTGACACGAGGCTCAAAAGTGAAATACGAATCGACCAAGATACCCAAGTATTTATAAGAATCGACAAACTCAATAGGAACACCATTCGTAGATAAGATAGAAGGAAGGACTGCTGGATCCAACTTCCTGTTTGAAAACAACATCCCTTTGGTTTTATCAGCATTTAGCACAAATTTGAGATGGAACAAATCTGACTGATGATGCAGAATATAATACACTACAAATACAATACATCTGTATTATTTGTATTGTGTTTAATGGATATTTTACAACTTTATTCTATTCATCGCTACAATTAAGAAACAATTTCATATGCTGTTTCTGTTGTGCTTTTATTTTCTCAGAACAATGATATGAATTCAGCATATTTTTCACATGTGATTCCGTGTGGAAGACCATGTGACCACCTGGAATTGCATGAACATCTTCAAAATGCTCCAAAATCACATGGGAAGCATGAGCAATACATGTTCTCCTCTGTTTAAAGGGTTCTGTTTTTAAACTGAATTCTGTAAATTGTATACAGTAAAAGAGAAAATAAAATGTTTTAAAACGTTTGTTGCCACAATGAACATAGCATATTTTATGGCCTAAATAAATATCTCAATTTATTTAACTATAAAGGTATTTTCAAAAAGACCAACAACTGGTGATTTTGGAGGGAACCGGTGTCTCAAGAAGTTTAGAAAAAAGTTCTTCACCTTTTCTTATTTATGGTTTTACATCAAAACTTTCCTATACTACACTGGATATGTTTAAACTAATTTATTTTTACTCTGTTTATAATTTATATTCCATTCACAATTCTACCTCTCTGACCTACCACTCTGACAACCTTTTATGTCAACATTAAGAACCTTAGTTCAACATCGGCAGCTCTTTGGTGGGGGTACCGCAGGGGTCTGTCCTCGATCATCTTCTCTTTTCTTTATACCTGATGCCACTAGACTATTTTTCGTAAATGTGGCATACCCTTTCATTTCTACACCGATGGCTGTCAAATTTACTTCCCTCTGAAGCACACCAGTGCACATTCTAGTCAACCTCTTCTTGACTGCCTGGCTGACATCAAGGACAGGATGTCTTTAAATTTCTTAAGTTTTAGTATGAAGAAGACTGAAGTCATGTTGTTTCCTCCTAATGGCATGATCAAGAACCACTGTATACTATAGACCTTTTCTCTCTAGCGCCATTAGAGAAACAAAGAGTCACTAATTCAATTCAATTCAATTCAATTCAAAAATACTTTATTAATCCCAGAGGGAAATTATTTGTTGTTGAAACTCATTATCCTCATTAAGAGATGTTATAGACACTGATGGCTGTAGACTGGAAGGATATCATGTAAAGGTCCATCCCACAGTGGATCCTAAGAAACTGGTCACAGATGCTGTCCGATCTGTCCACCCAGACTCGACTAGCCTCTCAGTTCCCTCGGGCTGTAGGACCGTCCAAATTCAGAGCAGAACTCTTCCCAGCATGATGGCCACTCCTCCCAGCAGTCTGCCAAGCTCCTCATTGCTGCGGACAGTCAACTGTAGGTGCCGAGGGACGATCCTGTCCTTCCGCTGTCATGAGCCGTGTTTCCTGCTAGTTCCAGGATCTCAGTGGTCAGGCACTTGAACACAGCTGGCAGGTAGATGAGAATGCGTCCACAGAACGTCCTTTTCAACTCATTTGGGATTTGAGGCTGTAGTTGAGATATTATTTGAGCTTTTGAGATGTTAATCAGCTGGTTGGTTGTAGAAAACTGCCTTGTTGCCATGGTTACGCATCATAACAAATGTCCAAAACTAAAATAAAGTTTCAGTAAAAATCCTTCCTGCTGCTCAGCATCTGATACCAGAGGAAACAATCATCCAAAAAATGTGATTTACATCCAGAAAAAGAGGAATTAAAGTTTCCAAAAGCAAAATCTCAGAATGAAAGTAACAGAGCTGCTCCAACATGCAGCCACCTTGAGCAGCGCAATTCTAGAATCTAGAATCTGGGAGTGACAATGGACCCTTCTATGAAACTTACCAGTCATGTATATACGATTGTTAAATCCTGTTTGTTTTTTTTCCCAGTTGAGACGACTGTTTAAATTGAAGCCCATACTGTCCAAAAATAAACTTGAGCCTGTATTACATGCTTTCATGACATTCAGGCTCGATTGCTGCAATGCGCTTCTGTTTGGAATCAGTCAGACCTCCATTTCACGATTACAACTGGTCCAAAATGTTGCAGCCCAATTTTTAACAGGTACAGGCAGAAGAGAGCACAATACACCCGTTTTGGTCTCCCTGCACTGGCTCCTGGTTCACTTCAGTTCAAAATCTTTCTGTATGTTTTTAAATCGCTGAACAGTTCTGCTCCCTCTTATCTTGATGATCTGCTGCAGCCATATGTCCCACAGCGCTCTCTGAGGTCAGTAAATCAGATGCTCCTTTTGGTTCCAGGAACCCATGTTAAGCTCAGAGGTGACAGGACCTTCTCTGTTGCTGGTCCAAGACTGTGGAATGTCTTACCACATCAGGCAGGCTCCCTCTCTCACTGTTCTTGTCTCACAAAAAAAACAAAAAACACTTTTATTCCTTGGCTTCTGACACAGTGGGATTTGTTCTAAAGCTGTATACTGTATATTATACCATGTTAGCTATTTATTTATTATCGTTTTCCATTTGGATCTAAGTATTTTTTGCTGTGTGCTTTGCTTGTTTGTTTCTGCTGTACATAATTTTCGTTGGCCTTGTTGCCATTTTAAGTACTTTATAAATAACGTAGTATGGTATGATATGGTATGGTATTAAAATGACAAATAAAAATGCTGAACTATCCATGTTGTGGTAATGTAATGTAAGGTGTTAATGTACATGTTAACAACATGTCAAAGTAATGAGTCATAGTGGGTCAGCCATGCAGAGAAAGCCTATGTTGAACCTTGCTAAAGTTTATCATAAAACTCTTTTTTTTTATACAATTTAGTCCTTTTCCTCTTTGTTATTAAACATTTTAACACATTGAGGTAAAGCATCCATCCATCCATTATCTTTACATACTTCTTCCATTTCATGTCCCGGGGGGTCAATGATGCTCATATCCAACAGTCACTGTGCGAAAGGCAGTGGACGCCCTAGACAGGTCTCCAGTCCATCACAGAGACACCGAGACAAACGAGACAATCAAACATTCACTCTCTCACTCACACTTAGGGACAATTTAGAGTTACCAATCAGCCTAACATGCATGTTTTTGGTCTGTGGGAGGAAACCGGAGTACCCAGAGAAAACCCACGCATGCACGGAGAGAACATGCAAACTCCACCCAGAAAGGCCTCGGGCCAAGTTTTGAGCTGTGACCTTCTCGCTGAGAGGCAGCAGCTTTACCATCTGATCCACTGTGCTGCCCACATTAAGGTAAAGTGATTTTGAAATTTTTTTATGACAGCCCTCAGTCCAATAGTGAACAATAAATTAGCACCAGTGTGGTTTCAGGTTTTTTTCCCATGTACTAATGAGAGGACCACTAACAACAACAGGTAATACAGTAGTCCCTCGCTACTTTTCGGTTTGTTTTTCGCGGACTTGCTCTATCACGATTTTTCAAAGTAAGATTGGACAAGACACATGCTGATTGATGGATGAGCCGCACGATTGGCATGGATAAAAAAAATAAAAAAAATAAAAAAAAAGTTATACCTGCTGCACCCGTGTGCAGCCTACAGCTGCAGGAGAAGCTCCCTTCTGCAACGTGTCATGATCTTTGCTCTGCAGCAGAGAAGTGGGCATGCCCAAGTGCGTTGGCCGGGGGCAGAATGCAGCCGGAGGCAGAGAGCTGAAATCATGACATGCTGTGCTCTTTGAGAGCATTTAGAGTTTAGAAACATTGTTTAGAATATTGCAAGTGTGGGAAGGGTTTAAAATGCCTTAGGCTTTTATATATATATACATACAGTATATATATATATATATAGACCCTTTCCAAAAATTAGAATATCATGGAAAAGTTGTTTAACTTCCATAATTCCATTCAAAAAGTTAATCTTTTATAGATGATAGATTCAGGGCCCACAATTTAAACGATTTCAAGTATTTATTTGTTAATTTTTACATCATTTGAGTTTCCAGCTCATGAAACACACAAAAATAGGAATTCAAAAAATTAGAATACTGTGAAGACATCAGCCCAAATGTTGCAGGGCATGAATGTTTTAAACTGAGTGTGACACTAATCATCTACTAAACTCAAAGCACCTGCACAGGTTTCCCCAGGTGTCATTAAATTGCTTCAGTTCGGTTCAATATGGGGAAGACTGCAGACATAACAACTGACCAGAAGACCATCATTGATGCCCTCCATAGGATGGGTAAGTTCATAGCTAAGGAGGCTGGCTGTTCACAGAGTGCTGTGTCCAAGCATATCAATGGAAAGTCTAGTGGAAGGGCAACATGTGGCAGGAGAAGATGCACCAGCAAAAGAGATGATCGTGAGCTTCAGTGGATTATCAAACAGAGAAGATTCCAGAATCTGGCAGAGATCCAGAAAGAGTGGAATGAGGCGGAGTCACAGCTTCAAAAACCACCACATTCAGACGCATCTGGGAGATGGACTACAACTGTTGGGTTCCTCGGGTTAAGCCACTTCTGAACTTGAGCCAATGCAGGAAGTGTCTTAACTGGGCCAAGGAGAAGAAGGGCTGGACTGTTGGCCAGTGGTCCAAGGTCCTTTTTTCCGATAAAAGTCAAGTGTGCCTTTCATTTGGAAATCAAGGTCCAAGGGTTTGGAGGAAGAAGGGTGAGGAACAGAACTCGTACTAGTTGGGGTCCAGTGTGAAATATCCAGTCAATCATGATTTGAGGTGCAATGTCCGGTGCAGGTGTTGGTAAACTCTGGTTTCTTAAATCCAAGGTCACCGCACCAGTCTGCCAGAATGTTTTAGAGGACTTCATGATTCCTTCTGCTGAGGATCTTTATGGAGATGCAGATTTCATCTTCCAGCGTCGAGGCAGTGATTAAGGCAAAGGGATTCCCAGCCAAGTATTGAAGACTGACATATTGTTTTGAAAGTACCATATTTTGATTGATTTGTTGTGATCCTAATTTATTTCTTTTTTTTTTTTCTGCAAAAACTGAGAAGTAGTGTGGGCTGATTTCTTTACTGTATTCAAATTTTTTGAAATCCTGTTTTTGTGGGTTTCATGAGCTGGAAGCTCAAATTATGTAAAAATAAACATATATATATATATATATATATATATATATATATATATAT
>NC_056513.1:44612189-44627502 GCF_014905685.2 Nematolebias whitei
TATATATATATATATATATATATATATATATGTATGTTTATTTATATCTATATATATATATATATATATATATATACTAAAATAAACTACTACTTGTACTACTATTGCTACTTGGTGGTTTTTCTGACTTGCCCTCGACAAAGACAGATGCTTTTCTTCCTTCTCCTGCCTTCCTCCTGCTTTTGCTCTTTGTTCTGTGTAACAGAGCCTCTCTTTACACATCTTCCAGATCAAAAATTATTATGGATCTTGTCAGCTGGTCTCTCAATGCGACTGAAAAAATTTTCTCAGCGAGGAGACAGGGTGCAGGAGAACCCTCATGCCCTGAAGGGTCACATGCATCTGGATATGTCATGGATTCCTGGGGTGTGTGGAAGATGATGCGCCGGACTGTTTTTTCCATTGAGGATGTAGAAGACGTGTGCATATTTGGATTTATGACAACAGGGTTTTTACTTTTTGGAATCGGCGGATACCTGGGATATCGTATAAGTAGGAAGAAGTCAGCAGCAGTAGTAAAACTGCCTGCCTTATGTGAAAGATTACTCCGTACTTCCAGCTCTCAGACAAATATGCTTTACAAGCTGAACTGTAAGCTGGATGCAATTTGAGAATCGTGGGCCACTTGCAGTTCCTAGGACTTGCCAGCATGAAGGAATCGACCTTGGAGAAGGCTAACAAGCACGGACCGGTGGAATGTCCTCAAATCTGGATGTTTGGATTTGCCATTGAGTGTACCAGCAGAACTGAAGGCAGACATGAAATCAGCAGCGTCGGCCTGTCCAAAATAATTGTTGCTTATCTCAATCTGGCCTCCCTGCTGGCCTTGGATAAGCCAACTGATCTCAAATTGCTCCTGGTGGATACGTAAATTAAGAAACTCTGGTCTCTTCTTTTTTCTGTTTGCAAACAAGT
The DNA here is from genome assembly GCF_014905685.2 of Nematolebias whitei. Lineage (NCBI taxonomy): Eukaryota > Metazoa > Chordata > Actinopteri > Cyprinodontiformes > Rivulidae > Nematolebias > Nematolebias whitei. Next base: position 44,613,105 of record NC_056513.1, read on the forward strand.
ATTAGGTTTGCGCTCATTCAGAGCTGGTGTGATAGTTGTATAAAGTGTATTGTTAGTGTGGCCTGCCTGTAAAAGGAGAAAAAAGACTGACGGGAAGAAGAGGACAAAGCCTGCTTGCAGCAGCTGGCCATGTCTAAATCCTGGGAGTGGAATGGCTCAAGATTTTTTTCTTTATTTGCTCTCTATTCCTTTGTTTGTTGTTTTTCCTGGAGCATCGAGGCAGAAGCCTCTAAAGTTAGAATAAGTAAATAAATAGTTTAAGATGCTGGTGAGCATCCACATCCTGGAAAGTTTCTAAGAAGCTTCTTCCCTTGTGCTACTAACTGTGGACCATGCCTTGTGGATTGTTTTCATATGAACTCTTCCCTCCTCTCCTTACCTCTGTGTATCTGCAAGCTTGGGCTTCAGACACTTTGAGTGATATGCTGATACCCTATAGCACATGAGACCACATCTTTCAGATCAGAGCAAGAAAGAGAATTTCAAACTAACTTTCTAAACTATTTCACGATTTTTGTGAATGTTTTTGACTGTTGCAAGGATTTTTATACAACCACTGTCACGCTAATGTGTTGTAGCAATGTTTTTCATGTGTAGACAACACAGTCATCACTAGTTCTTAGATGTGTAAGTTCAGTTCCTTAGCCTGTTACAGTGGATAAAGCAGTACCTAATCATTGGATAGTTACACAGACTCATTAAGCTAATTTTTGTGTTGATTGTTCAATGCAAACGTATGGATGCAGTAACTATATTTTTATTCATTGTTTTACAGTATTTTGGCATAACAGCACCCGTTACACCTTTACTGTCCTCCTTGAAGAAGGCAGTTCTGGACTGAATGACCTAAAGATAAAACTTGTGAATGTTAGACTTTTTCTTCTGCCACAGTTGTGTTGTGTTTAAGGTTCAATGTGGTACGTGGCAGCGACACAGGTACAGTTCTGCCCGTTTCTTCTTCTTCTTCTTCTTCTTCTAATTTCGAGCAAAAATATAATTGTTTAGGTGCAGTTCTTGTTAATTTTTGGAGAAACGAGCCACGTTCCTCCTTCCTTTTTCTTTTCCTCTGTGTGTTCATGGAGCACCGAGGCAGCAAACTATTTTTTTAATTTAGCTGATTTGACCATTAAAGTACATTTTTTAAGCAAATGTTTGATTGATACACACTTTAATATAATTTTGATCAAACCAATAATTGTTTTTAAGTGTTAATCTTGTTAAATTATTGTTAAAGTCTTCCCGTGCACGCTCCCGTGGCCGCCATTTGGTGGCCCATCAGTTTTTGGCACAACACCGGTCCACATTTCCGGGTTAAATGGTAAATGGTACTTATATAGCACCTTTCTACTTTATTTCAAGATACTCAAAGCACTTTACACTATAACCTGTGTCCTCATTTACCCATTCATACAGCTCTATACTAGATCTACACAAAGACTAATCAGAGCTTTATCACATTCATACACAGATGGGACACACATCAGAGGCTATGAGGGGTTCAGTGTCTTGCTCAGGGACACTTCAGCATGTGACTGCTGGTGGATTTGAACCCCCAACTCTCGCATTGGAGGACGACTGCTCTAACCACTCAGCCACAGCCGCCCCAATTTGTCGGCAGTGACGCATAATAGATGCAACGTATACGGTGAAGCAACATATTTATGGATTTTTCCACTTTATTAGACAAATATGATGCAACTTGTATGGCGGTGTGACGTGTACAGTGGAAAATACGCTATGTGGTTAACTTCCAACATTGTGCCTTACATGTCACAGCACTCAATGTTACTGAATCTGCAGGCTCAACGACTTGGAACAGCAATTTGTTTTCAGGTGATCACATAGACTTGGTGCATGCTGAGAAGCTTCAAGAAAGGTTGAGTCACTGCAGACAACATTATTAGTTTAGTTAGAAATCATAACCAGGCATGGCTTTACTCTTGTGGACAAAACCTTAATGTAGTAATAAATAATGCTGTTGAAAACAAACCAGCAACCACTGAGCACTTGGTGCATGTTGCTTCGTCTGCAGTGTTCTCTCTGCCCTGCAGAGCAACTGTCCCGCCACAGCATTTACCAAGAATAGTAATAAGGAAATTGTATATTTGTTTTATTAGTTGGGATGTTTGTGCTTAACAGTTTGCTTCAGCAGTATTGAGTTAATTGTGAAACAGAAGTCATGGCTTGTGTCACAAAGCTTAATAAATTCCCTAGTTAATATGTGAAGTAAGAATTCTACAGAGCAGAGCAGCTTCACCTGATCATTATGAAATCTGTGGTCAGTTTGGACCACATTTAGTTCATTCTGTTGTCTCTTAATTGGCTTGTAAATTATGTTAAGAATAAAGTATTTACATGGAGAAGAGTGTTTTTTTATTGCTTTAAAATGTTGATGTCTTGTGTAGGTGTCAGGCCCCATCTGCTCTACACCTGTCTACACTGCACCTGAGTCCATCTTTTATCTTTATACAGTCCATGCTCTGTGCTTTAGGGATCAACACTTTTGACATGATACGCTGTATACCAGATATGTGCAACCAGCGCTGGGCTGATATTATGAGCTCCAGGCAGATTTATCAGGCTAAGAATGAAAACGTGGTGAACTTCTACCATCATATCCTTAATGTCACAGCACACAATACCTTTGAAAGTTGGAGTCTGCAGAATAACATCTTTAAACGATCTGAGAGAGCTGCCGTGTCACCACAGACAAGAATCTGCATGTATGCAAGCTTACAGAACACCTCAGCTTTATAACTTGAATCCCACATTCCTTGTTTCTTTGAATTGAAAAAGCTCCTCAGATGAGAAGCAAAAAGTCTTCAGTTACAAATAAAGTCCAGTTGTTTTTGCTTTTAATCTTGTTTGAATCACAGACAAGAAGTTTATTCAGCCAGGAATCTCAAATAGAGATTTGGTTTCAGTGTTTTGGACAAAACCTTAGTGCAGCAGAGAACAACAGTGAATAAGTACTCAGAAAAAAGTGGGGTTCACGTCCATAAAGTCTGTCCATCAGCGCCGCCTGGAACGATGGACGTGAGGTCCGCAGGGTGCATGAGGAAACAGTCAAACGTGATCTGTCTACAGTAGAGCAGCTTGAGGCGGACAAGCAAAACTATCAAAGATTCCTGTAAACATCAGCAAGATAAAAATGCAGCTTTTCCAAACATTTAAAAAACATACAGTAGTCCTTCTTTTATTGTGGGTGTTAGGGACCACGCCCCCCACGATAAGTGAAAAACCACAAAGTAAGCAGAAAGTAGTTGAAGTTTGTCGTGACGTGTCAGGCTGCAGTCACACTCACTCATCACCTGCTACTCCCAGTCTCCCTCATTTAATAAACTATTTAAATTTAAATACTGTAAGAGATTAAAGAAACAATCCATGCAGATGGATTGTTTCTTTAATCTCTTACAGTATTTAAATTTAAATTGTAGAGAAGAGAAGTGCAGCAGGACAACAAAGGGATGTCACAGCTCTGCAGCACGGAGCAGTTCTTCTTGATCAATGACACTGAAACAACTGAACATAGATGTGCTAAAATAATTAAAATGAACTTTTAACACTTTTATATTTTGTGATTATGATGATTTTACGATGTGACATACTTTGAATTTTAAGTTGAAAGACAAAAGTTGCATCTGGACAGCAAAGGGTTAACCCTTCACAAAGCTGCTGCAGCAGGAGAAATGTGTGCTTTGCAGAGAAGGAGATCAGCTGATCAGCTGCAGGAGGGAGCTTCCCCCTGGTGAAAAAACATTTTAAATAATTTATGTTAAATAAACAATCTATGGCTCAACCATCAATCAGCCAATTGTGTCGTGTCCAATCTTACTTTGAAAAACTTCAATATAGCAAACCCATGAAAAACGGACCATGGAGAAGCGAGGGACTGCTGCATTTTAAGTGAAACCAAACTAGCTTCTGAACCGTAAATAGCCTTCATCCTCTTCTTGTTCTTTCAGCTGCTCCCCTCCTCAGGGATTGCCACAGAAAACTAACACACATGAAAACTTGGCAACTGTTTTTACTCCAGATGTCCTTCCTGACACAACCACAGACACTGAACTACCACAGCCCTCTGTGTGGAGCAGACAGCTCACACCTCAGGGGGCTAAGAGGCTCACGCTGCAGCAGTTTGCCTCAATCTTTAGGTACTATTTCTTAGTACTAATAATTACTATGTACGGATCAGTTAAAATTCTCACTCCTCTTTCACACAAATCACACATCAGCAGCTTGTGATTAAACATTAACTTCTCTGAACTTTTTGAAAAACCTGGTACGATCTGGATCCACAACAAAGAACAAAGAACTGTTTTACCATTTGACTGATATATTTGTAGCCACATGCATTTGAAGGTTTGTACTAAAGAAAAGAAGCTCCAAACATTTAAAATAAAACCACAGATACACGCACGCGTACCCCCCGCCACCAACACCCCCCACACACACACACACGCACACACACACACACACACACACACACACACACACGCACACACACACGCACAAAGGCAGCTGTGTGTTAAAAAGACAATTAGTCCTGGAGAACTTGACGACTACTTGTTTTTAGAGAAGCAATGCATTTTCCCTGGAGTTCTGACATTTACAGCATCATATCGTTGAATAAAATCATTATCAATTTAATAAAAGTAAATACACTGACTCAGCTGTTTATCAAGGCTTAATTACAACGTTCCTTCTCCTAATGAAAATGTGTGTGTTTGTCTGGGTAATTGAAAACATTTTGTATTTCATTAAATGAGGGCATTAAACCATAAAATCTTCATTGTGAATACAGTCACATCTGTTTGAGTTACCTGCGGGCTAACTAACATACTTCATGTGCACACACGTATGGGAACAAACATGCAGGAAAAACTGTCTATAAACAATGACAAAAGGGCAACGAGATTAACAGGCAGCTTTGTGATGGTTAAAAATTCAAATGAGTGTTTTACATTTCTCTGCCCGACATGCCCATACACCAGAACAATTCTGATTCTCTCTATTGGGAAAGTCAACTTGAGAACTATCGTCAAATATTCACCATTTTGCTTCAATTCCTCCAGGTTGTAGTGAGTTTTTGTGTAATTTCTCAATTGAAAAAGTTGACATTTGGAAAAGTCAGGGATTTGCTTTTTGAATATTAGTGATACAACAATGGAAAAACTCATTGGTAATTTATTTATATCTATTTAAAAATTATCATACAGTTTCAAATGTATATGTAAAGTGGTTGAGTATGATCAAGGTCATGTGACAAATAAAGCACATAAAACAGAGTAACTTTGGCTGAAGTCCTACCATTGTCGCTGTCTGACTTGTTGTCATGCTCGGTGTCTGTAAGGGTCAGCAATGAGTTGGAGCGACTAGACAGGCATGAACTCTGACCAGATGATTTCCCCAGACCTCCTCGACCCCACAGCTGCATGGCCCGTTCTGGAGACGTCACAGCCTGACTGTCAGAAACCAGGTTCTGGGCCATACCAACCGAGAAGCCATGGTGAGGAAGGCCAATATCAGAGCAGAATGGCAGACCACGACGCGATGGTGGCTCACAGATCCCCAGCTGACGGAGACGGAAATGTTGACCTGCAAAACAATCAGATGGAAGACATTTTAAACTTTTAAATTTGTAAACTTTCATTTCACAAGACTTTTACAGTAAAAAGGAGTTCTAGTTAGAGAAGGAAAAGCTTTCCTGGAAGGAATGCACATTGCTCAATGCAGACATGTTCCTGTTTTTAGTTTTCCACATTCGCCTTTGTAGTGGACTAGGCCTCTGACCAAAACCTGCCTCTGAAGACCTTCATGGGACAGGAACTGTTATTTCATTGATTTGAATCCAGAAATACAAATTAGCTCATCCAGAGACTGTTTAATTGTATCCTGGGTTAATCAATTGAAAGAACACTCTTCTTTTATATTATCATTACTATTTTACAATATCTTGATAAATCAAAAGTGTGTTTAGTTCATACCATTTCTAAATGTTGAAGTGAACCACTCATTTTAAATCAACTGTGAAACAGTATTAATGATTTTTTAATCCTCATTTAAATTAGAAATCAAGTTAAATGTCTATTTTACAAAGTAATTATGCATTTTGATCTTCTGTCTGAAATGAGAAGGAGTGATGTCGGTCAAAAGTCAGAGACAGTCAAAAACAACTTGTTAGAACGGGCTGTCGTGTTTTTAAAACTCTCAGACAGTAAATAAGAAAACTGGCACCTGCAGTGTTTCTCACTTCGCCAAAACATTTCTCTGTCTGTTCCTAAAACATTCTTGCTGTTTTCTTGACTTGTAAAAACCCTCTGACATCACTAGAACCACACCCCTGTTGGTTGCTTCAACCAATCAGGACTTACTAAAGTGACCGGAAGCAGAAGTCTTTAAAAGTCGACACTTCCTGGAACTATTAGTCTTCTGGGGTCTTGTGGAGTAGTTCTGGAGGGAAGTTCTGTTCTTCAGCTCTAGCTGTTCTGGAGTTCTGGAGTTTTTCCACTGCTGAGTGGAACTTCAGACTCAGTTTTCCAGTCTGATGGAGTCATCCATCTCTGCTGTGGTCACGGCGTCTTGCTGTGACTTTCACCAGGCGAATGCCCTACAACTTCTGAGGAAGTTTGTTGTGTTGAACGGAGTATCTCACGACTTCTGCCGAGTCGCAGCCGCCCTGAGGAGACGCTGAAAGGTAGCGTGCCAGGGACCTCTTGACCGTAGCAGACCCATCCTCTGCCAAGGTAAAGAGTCGTCACGAGTTTCACGCGAAGTGTACCGCGGGCGCACTGCGTTTGAAAGGAGCGTGTTGTTCTGGTTTACAGACATACATCTTCCTCCACATCTCCCTTTAAACTCCTCAATTTTTCCCATCTTTAAACTTATATCTTGCCAGTAATTAATCCAGATGCCTTCAGAAATGTCTGTTGTTTTTATTAAGTAAAACGTGCCAAGTTTTATTAATCAGAACCAGATCAGTCTAATCAAGTGTACAATGTTTTGATGTTAAATTTTGATTTTGTTCAATAAATGACTATTTATTTTGATGGGTCAAAGAAAATTAACATCTCATGTCACTGATTAAACCATCTATGCACAGTTACTTCCGTCACATGGCTGTAATTAGCTCGAAAAAGAGAGAACCCGTTATTTTAAAAATAATTGCAGTGAAGCTACGAAGCTAACCTAGCCCCATAGAACACTACATCTGGTGGCCCGGACGGGTCTCTAAAGAGCTTCTCGTGGCCCGCACGGTCTCTAAAAGAGATAATTTAGGACCCATCCTCCTCTTTAGACATTTTGTGGCCGTACGGATGTTTAAAGAGATATGAATTATATGTGACGTGATCTGTGTTACTGTGGAATAACGCTCATGTTGGCATAAAAAGGTCCGAGTTTTGGACTTGGTACAGGCATAATTCATGCTTTTGGTGTTGAGAGAGCTGAAATCAATGTCAATATGTTCGTGTTAAAGCTGAAGAGTGTACATCTGTGGGTGTAACGTGTAACTAAGCTGATGCTGTGGAAAACACGTTGTATTCTGCTTAAACTGTAGCAGAAAAGGTTCTGCTGTCTGACCCGGTTCTGTTTACTGGACTCGTTGAACGAGTGGTGTTTTAAATGGATAATACGCTGTTTTTAAAGCTGGGCAACATACATGAACCAATGACTTGGTGGTGTCCCTGAAAAGGACGCCAAGGCTCTCTTTTCTACCTCCTCCATGTACAGGTTGTGGTGTGGTGTGGAGTGGTGTCTGATTTTAATCTTAAACTGATCACCTCTACTGCATCATCAACAGGAATGCACGTAAAGAGTGATGTGAAATCAAGAGACCTGGTTCAGGTATGTTGACGACAACTGGGTTAAAATTAAATCTCAGGAAGTCCAACATTTTACTGACCACATCAACTCTGTGGATAAATACATCAAGTTCACACGAGAAGATGTAAAAAATGGCAAGTTGGCTTTCTTGGACTGTGAGGTCTCAGAGGACATTTGCAAACCGAGGTGTACCGCAAACCCACCCACACAGACCAGTATTTGCAGTTTGACTCCCATCACCCTTTGGAGCACAAGTTAGGAGTCATCACGACTCTGTATCAAAGAGCAGACAGCGTCCCCACTAACTCGGGAGCCAGGCAGAAGGAGAAATCCTACACAAAACAGGCTCTAGAGCAATGTGGATATCCTAACTGGGCCTTCCTGAAAGCAGAGAAGAAACCCAAACAGGACTCCAGTCAGCTATCAGGTGAAAAGGAGGAACACAGACCAGTGGTCATTCCGTATGTTGAGGGAGTATCAGAGAAACTGAGACGTTTATTTTCTAAACATAACGTCCCAGTGGCTTTTAAACCCCAAAATACATTACGGCAAAGACTGGTTCATCCCAAAGATCCAGTCCCCCGGCACAAACAGAGTAATATCGTGTATGCTGTTCAGTGTCAGGAGGGCTGTGATCAGTCTTACATCGGGGAAACTAAACAGCCACTGGCCAAAAGGATGGCCCTGCACAGAAGATCAACAGCATCAGGCCAGGACTCTGCGGTCTACACTCATCTCCAGGCCAGCGGTCACTCTTTCAGGGATGAAGATGTTCACATCCTGGACAGAGAGGAACGATGATTTGAGAGAGGAGTAAAGGAGGCCATCTTTGTGAAAAGAAATCGTCCATCATTAAACAGGGGTGGAGGCCTCCAGGTTCAACTGTCCCCCTCTTACAATGCTGTGATTGCTAGTATCACTCAGCCCTCTGTGAATAGTAAACAGCCATCAGTGTGCTAATGATCCAATTTTAGGCTGATGGTCCTTCTTGAGCATGTGATCAGCTGGTTTTGGTTGTCAGCAGCAAACTGGTTGATCCACTCAGAGAAGGTGCTATTTAAGAGACTGAGATGAAAACAGCACCTCAGACTGAGGAAGTCTCTTGGATGAGAGACGAAACATTTCTATATTTATTTGCTTTTTTTTTTTTTTGAATGTCCAGAGGACCAGATTGAACTTTTTTGGAAATTAGATGGAAGTTCATCTGGTCCTGCAGATTTTTTAGGATCAAGACCTTTTAACAGTTTATTAACTTCACTGACTGAGAATGGAGAAAAAGAGAAAGAGTGATTGAGGTTTGACTTGTAAGAGGGATTTGATTTGTAGAAGTTTGATTATTAAGTGAAGTGGCTGATCTTCCATTAGTAACTGTGTCAAATAAAGAACTAGAAGCAACAAAGTGTTTGTTGAAACAGTTCAGGATCTCGTGCTTATTTTAAAGGAACTGACATGATTCGATCACTAAATAGACCCCAGTTGGCAGAACCGAAGCACAGACAGATAACTGGGTTACAAAAATAAACCTCTTTATTGTCTTTGCAGGGGAAAAGGAAGTGGAGCTAGGTTCGGCCTTGATGTTGGAGCTGGGGAGACACGCTGTGTGGTTCTGGGTTCCGGAGGACGTCTTGAGGAGAGGATGGTGAGTACCTTTGTTGGATTGTTGGAGCTTCAAGGAACAGAGAGTGCAGGAGCGGGTTGGAGGTAGATGAGTGTTTGAAGGGACATCCCATAGGAGGCTCCTGCCTTGGTGTTGAAGCCTTGGAGAGCCCGAGATGAATCTTGACGTGGAAGTCAAGAAACTGAAAGAACAACGAAGCGTGGAAGCTTGTTAGATAAATATTGCCAGGAGACAATAACAGGCTGACCATTACTTTACCATGTAAAGGGTAATGTCCCAGCACTGGAGAAGAGCCTGGCTGCAGCTTTTATGGAAGGAGCCGAACCCATTCTCCAGAGCAGGCGGCAGGTGGAGATGATCATCAATTAGCTTGGTGCAGCAGCTGTGGGAGATGGTTAGTGGCAGAAAAGAAACCAGAACTCCCACAGAGCCCCCCCCCCTCAAGAATCACCTCTCGGCGATCTGATCCTCTTTTCGAGGTGATCCCTAAAAAAAGAAGAAATCAGATCGGGGTCCAGGATCTGAGCCCTGGGAACCCAAGAGCGTTCCTCCGGCCCGTACCCCTCCCAGTCGACCAGGTACTGCAGGCCTCTGCCCCGGCGGCGAACGTCCAAGAGGCGCCGGATGGAGAAAGACGGGGCATCTGCGATCAGACGTGGAGCAGGAGGAGGATCGGCCGGGGGGTTGAGTGGGCTAGAGGAGACTGGCTTGAGGAGGGACACGTGAAAAGTTGGGTGAATCCTCATGGAACGAGGCAGTAGTAGACGAACGGCCGAGGAGTTCATGATCTTCACAATGGGGAAAGGACCAATATACCTGGGAGCCAACTTGCGGGGGGTGTCTGGAAGGGAAATGTCTTTAGTGGACAACCATACCCGTTGACCCACCTGGTAGTGGGGCGCAGCAGAACGACGTCTGTCGGCATACTTCTTGTTAAGGTCGGCGGTACGAAGAAGAGCCGCTCTTGTCTGTCGCCAAATCTTGCGACACCGTCGAACATGTAGTCGGACCAACGGAACCGGGACCTCAGTCTCCAGGCTAGGGAATAAGGAGGGAGAGTACCCAAGAGAAGCCTTAAAAGGGGACATACCGATGGCAGATGATACCTGAGTGTTGTGGGCGTATTCCACCCAAGGCAAATGGTCAGACCAGGTGGAAGGGAGTCCTCAATAACGCATCGTAAGGCGACCTCCAGCTCCTGATTGCACCTCTCTGTTTGTCCGTTAGACTGAGGATGGTACCCAGAAGTAAAGCTCGTCGTGGCCCCCAGGCCCTGGCAAAAGGCTTTCCAGACCCGGGAGAGGAACTGGGGCCCTCTATCGGAGACGATGTCCATAGGGATGCCATGCAGGCGAAAAACATGATTAGTGACAAGTTTAGCAGTCTCAAAAGCAGATGGTAATTTAGGTAGGGGAATGAAATGTGGAGCCTTGGAAAAGCGGTCAACGATAGTGCAGATGGCAGTGTTATTGGAGGAAGGTGGCAAACCCGTGACAAAATCCAGGGCAATATGAGACCACGGACGATGGGGCGTAGGAAGAGGAAGCAAGAGCCCTGCAGGGGGTTTGTTGCTGTTCTTATTCCGTGCACATGTATGGCAGGCTGAAACAAACTCCCTCACGTCTCGGTTCATGTTGGGCCACCAAAAATATTCCTTAGCCAAATGTAACATGCGAGAGACACCTGGATGGCAAGAGAACTTAGCCATGTGAAGCCAAGTAAGAACCCGACTCACCATTGAAGAGGGCACAAAAGTCTTGCCCGGAGGACCAGCTCCCGGGTCTGATTCGGTGAGTTGGGCGGTCCGTATATCCTGTTCGATAGCCCAGGACAATAGACCAACTGAGCATGTCGCCAGGAGTATGTCCTCCGGGGAATCGGGACTTTCAGAGGAGGAAAATTGACGAGAGAGTGAATCGGGTTTGATGTTCTTAGAGCCAGGGATGTACGTGATGGTAAATTTAAAGCGAGTGAAGAAGATGGACCATCTGGCCTGACGTGAGTGGAGTCTCTTCGCCCCCTGGATGTAGGCCAAATTTTTATGATCCGTCCAGATGACAAAGGGCAGCTCGGAACCCTCCAGCCAATGTCTTCACTCCTCCAAAGCCAATTTAATGGCCAAAAGCTCCCTGTTACCAACATCATAGTTTCTCTCGGCTGGGGTGAGACGACGAGAAAAGAAGGCACAAGGGTGAACCTTGCTGTCAGGACCTCTCTGAGAGAGGACAGCCCCCACCCCGGAATCGGAGGCGTCGACCTCAACGATGAACTGTTCGTGAACATTTGGGTGGGCGAGGATGGGTGCAGAGGAAAACAATGATTTAAGCCTTTGGAAGGCAATCTCAGCGTTTTGGTCCCATGTGAAGGAACGCAAGGTGGAGGTTAACCCAGTGAGAGGGGAGGCAATCTGACTATAATTTTTGATGAAGCGACGATAAAAATTGGCAAACCTGAGAAAGCGTTGTAACTGCTTTCTATCAGTGGGTCGAGGCCACTCGGCTATTGCCTTTATTTTATTCGGGTCGGACCGTACCTGACCTTTTTCAAAGATAAAACCGAGAAATGTTACCGTAGGGGCGTGGAAAGCACATTTCTCAGCTTTTACGAACAAGTTATTCTCCAGAAGCCTCTGGAGAACCGCCTGCACGTGTTTAGGGTGCTGTTCTTCGTCCCTGGAAAATATCAAAATATCATCCAGATAGACGAAGACGAAGATGTTAAGAAAATCCCTCAAAACATCATTGACCAACGCCTGGAAGACTGCAGGGGCGTTTGTCAACCCAAAGGGCATTACCAGATATTCAAAATGACCTATGGGGGTCTTAAAGGCGGTTTTCCACTCATCCCCCTTGCGTATGCGAACCAAGTGATAGGCGTTGCGGAGGTCTAATTTTGTAAAAATAACAGCGTCACTAAGTTGTTCATACATGGAATCCATTAATGGTAATGGATATTTGTTCTTTACTGTTATAAGATTAAGACCTCTAAAGTCAATGCAAGGCCTAAGAGTCTTGTCCTTCTTAGAAACAAAGAAGAACCCGGCTCCGAGAGGGGAGGTGGATGGCCGAATGATGCCGGATTTTAATGAGTCATTAATGTATTGGGTCATAGCCTCTCTCTCAGGGCCCGACAGGTTAAATAACCTGCTAGAAGGTAGAGGTGCCCCAGGAAGAAGGTCTATGGCGCAATCATATGGTCTGTGAGGAGGTAAGGAAAGCGCCTGGTGTTTGCTAAACACTCGTGCTAGCTTATGATAGCTCTCGGGAACCTGAGAAAGGTCAACCTCCTCCTGGGTTGCCTCTCTACTAACACCAGGGGAGACGGCGGATGATAAGCATCTCAGAACAGTTATCTCCCCATTTTTCGACCCTACCATCAGACCAGTTAATAACGGGGTTGTGTTTCTTCAACCACGGAAAACCTAAGATAATTTGAGGTTGAAGTGAATCAAAGATAAAGAATTCATCTCTCTCACGGTGATTACCTGACACAACAATTTCTATTTTATTAGTTTTGCAAGAGATGGAAGAGATGGTCTGGCCTGTGAGAGCTGCTACTGCCATCGTGGGGTAGAGGGCAGTGGTAGAAATCTGGAGTCTTTCGACCAGGTTCCGACTGATTAAGTTTTGTTCAGCTCCGGAGTCGATTAATGCCTGTGTAGAATAATTAGAATTATTGACACATAAGGTCACCGGTAAACAAAGATTATGCTCGGAGGAAGAATAGTATTTACCCACCAGAATCCTCCGATCTACTGATGGGTTCTGTCTTTTAGCCGAAGCCTACAGGAAGGAAGTTTGTGCCCCTTCTTCCCACAATAGAGGCATTCGTTGTGGGAGATACGACGCTGACGCTCCTCCGGAGACAGCCGAGTCCTTCCGATCTGCATCGGTTCGGGACCCGCCGAGCCGGGAGGGGTCGACTGTGAGTTAATGTTGGGAACCAAATACTCACGGGGAAAGTAGTCCACCTCAAAAACGTGCTCTCTGAAGCGATTATCGATTCTGGTGGCTAAGGTTATTAGCTGGTTGAGGTCGGATGGGACGTCACGAACGGCGAGTTGATCCTTAATTGGTTTGTTTATTGCATGAATGAACGCACCTCGGAGAGCCATCTCACCCCAGTCAGATTCCTCCGCCAAAATGCAGAACTGGATGGAAAACTCAGCCAAAGTTTTATCGCCTTGTTTTAATGAAAACATCTTTTGCGATGCTTCTTCCTGCAACAGAGGTAGGTCGAATACTTGTCGAAAGTCTCTGAGAAAAGTGGAGATGGTTAGGGAATCGATGGTGCGTCTACGTAAGTAGGAACGCGCCCATCGAAGAGCTTCACCCTTTAGGGCGGAAATAATGAAAGTAATACGGGAGGCATCAGATGAGTAGGTTATAGGAGCTCTATTGAAGGCCAAATCACATTGAAGGAGAAATCCGGCGCATTTTTCGGCTTTACCTTCGAAACACTCGGAGGGACGAATGTCTGGTTCTCGAAGGGGCTGTGGAACCGCGGGTGCCAGGGGTCCAGATGGACCCGGAGTCTGGGTCATCCTAAGCGGGGGAACCAGGTCCTTCAAACTCTGCTGGACAGAGTGAACCATGCCGCCGAGCTGTTGGAGATTAGTTTGAATCTCCTGTTGTTGAGAGAGAAATTGTTGAAAAATGACATCATGCTCATCAATACGTTTACTTTGAGCTAACATAGACTGCTGTGTCTGTCCGTCCTCAGTTCTGCCTTGAGGGTCTGTTTGGCTGGGACATTCTGACATGATTCGATCACTAAATAGACCCCAGTTGGCAGAACCGAAGCACAGACAGATTACCGGGTTACAAAAATAAACCTCTTTATTGTCTTTGTAGGGGAAAAGGAAGTGGAGCTAGGTTCGGCCTTGATGTTGGAGCTGGGGAGACACGCCGTGTGGTTCTGGGTTCCGGAGGACGTCTTGAGGAGAGGATGGTGAGT
>NC_056513.1:44627602-44629001 GCF_014905685.2 Nematolebias whitei
ATAATATGAGGAATAATATTAGCTAATTTGATTATATGAGGATTAATCCGAGATCATCCCCCGGCACCTGCAGTTTTGTCCCTGGCGATGAGGAGCTCGGCAGGCTCCTGGGAGGAATGGCCATCACTCAGGAAGGAGTTCTGCCCTGCATTCAGGTGGTCCTTCTGCCCAAGAGGACCGAGAGGTCTGCTGTGTGTGGGTGGAGGGATCGGCATCGGCAACCATTTTCTTCAGAGCCGCTGTGGGACAGACTGCTCCAAGAAATCCTTCCTGCCCACAGCCATCAGCATCTATAACAACTCTAATGAAACCTGGATGAGCTACAGCAACAATTAATTTCCCTTTGGGATTAATAAAGTATTTTCGAATTTAATTGAATATTAGCTAATATGATAATATGAGGATTAATATTAGCTAACAAAGAGTTCTTTTACACCAGCATGAATTTTTTTTATTAGCCTGAGAATCATTAAATAAAACAAGGCCTGGTTCACCTAACCCCGGCCTGGAGGAACGAACCTTTGTGCTCTATGACTGATGTCATGGTACATTCGTGCATGTGTGATATTGGAACATTTAGCTATGTAGAAGGCTTGCATGACTGAAACTCACTTGACTGCAGTCCACCATGTGGACAGATTGAGCAGACAAGAGGAGTGAGGTTAAAACTTCCTCTCCAAACAAAAAGTGTTCCCTCCACTCCTGCTCCTCATCATCTTTGTGTTCTGTTGGCTCCACTGAGAGCTGTGGAGAGAAATAACAGCAGGTCTGGGAGACGGAGACGTGATGATCTTTATGCAAATCAAATCAAGCATTGCTGTTCTTTTCCTTCACAGCCCCCAGAGGACAGAGAGGAAAAACAGGAATAAGGAAGCTGATGATAGGTCAGCTTATTATTATTATTATTATTATTATTATTGTTGTCGTTGTTGTTGTCATTATTGTTGTTGTTGTTGTTTTGAAGTTTGCACCAAAGGCTGGCCCCCACAGTATACTCAGAAAAGTTCTGGTCCCTTAGTGAATTTCCCTGACCAGATCAAAGATTTAAAATTTGCATTCTTTTTGGAAACCACAGAAGTTTTGCCTTCTGTACTAAACATACAGTCTGTTGTCAGTGCACAGTTCAAAAGCCTGCTTCTCTGATGGTATGGGGGTGCAACATGGACCCCCAGCTTCTTCCATGGATGGTATGGACAACATACACATCTGGAAAGATCCCATCAATGCAGAAATTCATGCACAGGTTCTAGAACATCTGCTCTCATCCTGCAAAGAAGCCCCAGGATTGTTGAGCAGCTAGAAACCTCCATCAGACAAGAAGGGGACAACTTGCCTCTTCAAACTATTCACGTTTACCACATTTAAAATGTTTACAACCTTACATTAAGGAGAAAATAGG
>NC_056513.1:44629101-44638939 GCF_014905685.2 Nematolebias whitei
ATATAAAGTATATATATTTTATTTTTTTGTTTGCTCTGGATCTAACACGAATGCTGAGTCATTTCTCCACTCTGTCAAAGTGCTTTGGTTCAAGTTAAAGGACTGGACATCAGAAAATATCCAGAACTTTTATTCAAGCTAAATGGAGCTTGTAGCACAGCAACCTATTATTTATAACTTGTCTATGTCATTTACCCGGAATGCATTGCAGCGTAAATAAAATGATGTCGTTTGTGTCAATATATTTTAAAACTTGATAAAAACTAAACAGCCTAAAGTATATTTACTGTCTCACTTTCACAGCTGAACTAGCCTAACTGTTTATCAAATGACGTCTGTTGTTCCGACTGGATCACTTCAACGTCGCCAGTAAATCAGGACACTCAAAGAGCGTCACCAGTTTTTTATGGTAAAATAAACTAAAAATTCTAATGTCAGCACAAACCCTTCTTTCCACCAGTTTTAGATAAGGACCCCCCACACACACACACACACACACACACACACACACACACACAGCACGAGAGGTGAACAGGTGTTCCTCTCAGAGTGCGAACTGCTAGGGGAAACATCAAACTGTCTAATTGAAACACTCTGAGCTCTAACAGCACAGATATGGTTACTGCTTTTCATTTAGCACTTTGTCAATATTGTTTTAGCCTCGTAATAATACTTCGATTTACGTGCACTTACTTGGAGTCCGGCTGCATTTCTTGTTTCACTGAGGGTGGTGGGACTGAGGAGAGAGACCAGAACCACAGGGGGGCATCACATGCAACACACACACCCAGTGAAGGAGGAGATGTTACTCCGAGGTCATTTTCAACCTCAAGGCAAAAGGCTGAGAAGTCACTCAAGACACAAAGGAGTGTGCATGTGTGTGCATGTACTCCTGTATATGCATGACCTGGTTTGTCAGCAGATATGATTATGTGATGAGGATTGCTCTCTTTTTGCAGCAGGTCACACACACACACACTCCCAGCTGACTGAGCAGGGAAATGCATCCACGCAGAGACTCTTTGGTCCTCTGTGGGGAGGACAAGGCTGGGGTGTACTGGCCCTCGGGCTCAGTCGGTGTTCACATTTCCCACCAGGACAAACACAATCTTGACTGTGGCGCTAAAAACACAATCGTTGTTAAGACAAGACCCACTCTGCAAAAAGCTAAAACAAAACATTAGCTGCTTTACACGTGTGTCCACAAATACATTCAAAATAATCAACTGTACAGAATAGAAAATTCACAAGTAAAATATTTTCATGGTATTTATTCAGTTCAGTTTATTTGTATTGCACCAGACCACGACAGAAGTTGTCCCAGGGCACTGGACACGAACATTCACGTATATACAAGAGACAGTTAGTAAAAGTTCTCTGTCTAAGGGGGGACTAGTTGACCTGCCTGGTAGTCCTGCATAGTAGATGAAAACATTCCAGTCTTTTTGTAAAATAAGGTTCCTTGCAGTGTGGAGCAGTGGTTGGAGCAGTTGCCTCACAGTGACACAGGTTCGCCTCCCACCTAAGGCCTTTCTGTGTGGGGTTTACATGTTCTCCCTGTGGATGTGTCTGTGTACCCCCACTGATCATAAACATGCATGTGAGGCTGATTGGTGACTCTAAACTGGTCCAGGGCGTCCCCCGCCTCTCACACAGTGATATCTGGAGATAGACACCAACTTCCTGCCACAGAACATATGGTAAAGAACATGGATCTTCTATGTTCCTTGTAGATCAAGTGCACACTGCAACTCATTATTACATACAACCAAGTGTAAACTTCTTTGGTTCTGTCTGTTCTTCCTTCACGGGCCGCCACAGCAAGTCCTCCATCTCACCGTGTCCCCTGCCTCGTGGGCTTCCACTAACAGTAGCACAATTTCTGCTAGCATCCTGTCTGCTAACAGCAGTGGGGCGGTCGTTGTTAACCCGGGCCTCCATCATCATATTTCGCTCAAAGCGTTTTACGCCGGATGCCCGTCCTCACACAACCCTCAGCTTTTCCTCGGGCTTGGAACCAGAACCAGAGATGCACTGGCTTGTGTTCCTGGCTGGTTCAACATGTTCTCAAAGTAATCTATTACATTCTAAAAGTGTTTTATTTCTCTCGCTGATGATAATGTTCAGAAACTGCAGTCTGTTGTTTGTTGGCCAAAACGTACTTCTTGTCCAGAAGTTGTTCTTCTTCGACGTGCAGTTATCAAGCTAGTTGGGTTCTGTTAAAGAGTTACCTGAAACACGTGCACCTTTTTGGATGAGTCCGTTTCTGTTAGTACTTGCACTGTTTGGGTTGTCACTAATTTTCTTGTAGTTCTAGTTAATCATGTTGACACAGCAGTTTTAATTTTAAAATATGAAAAACTCTAGACTTGTTTGATCATATCCACATATAAACACATTCTGACACTTAGTGTTTTACTGTGGAGTTCTTCTAACAACGTCCATTTCTCCAACATTTTTCAGTCAGGTCATCTGGACAGTTTCTTTTTTTGTGCTGAAACGTTTCGCCTTCAATCCAGAAGGCTTCATCAGTCAAGGAAACACAACAAAACTGATTGTTCCCCCAACAGCTTACTGCAAAGTGGAACAAACCAGTTCTGCTTGTGTTAAGATGGTCCCTTTGGTACGCCCTTCCTCCATTGCCGAAAACCTTTGGATTTTATACCTGGATTATTGAGCATGGACTTTGTTGTTAACGTCCATTTCTGTGTTTCTGTCCACACTGTCCACACCGTGGACACCTCTGGGCTGTAGAAACCAGACTCTGACTAAAACACTGTAAAGAGAGAATCTCTAGTGAATTTATCTATTTCTTTAGTCCTCTCTGGTTGATTTGATTCATTGGCTTTACTCAGGGTTTTTAATTTGTCCATCCATCATCTTCTGCCTGTTCCGGAGCAGCATCTTGAGCAGGGAGGCCTAGACATCTCTCTCCACAGCCTCTTCTTTCAGCTCTTCTGAGAGGACCCCAAGGTGTTCCCAGGCCAACCAAGACACGTAGTCTCTCCAGAGTGTCCTGGATCTTCCCCAGGGTCTCCTCTGAGATGACTGAAGCACCTCAACTGGCTCCTCTGGATGTGGAGGAGCAGCGGTTCTACTCCGAGTCTCTCCTGATAACTGAACTTCTCACCTTGTCTCTAAGGGAGAGTCCTGCAGAGGAAACTCATTTCAACCTCCTGTATCCATGATCTCACTCTTTCACTCTCTACCCAGAGCTTGTGGCCATAAGTAAACAGAGAGCTTTGCCTTACAGCTCAGCTCCCGCTTCACCACAACGGACCAGCACAAAGTCTGCAATACTGCAGACGCTGCACCAATCCATCAGTCTCAAGCTCCATTCTTCTGTCACTCCTGAACAAAACCCAGAGATCCTTGAACTCCTCCACTTGAGGCAGAACCTCACCCTCGACCTGAAGAGAGCTATCTCCCCTTTTCCGACTGAGGACCACGGCCTCAGAGTTGGAGGTGCTGCTGCTTCACGCTCGGCTGCACACCGCTCCAGTGAGTCTTTAAATTGGAAAATCAAAT
This sequence comes from Nematolebias whitei, assembly GCF_014905685.2. NCBI lineage: Eukaryota > Metazoa > Chordata > Actinopteri > Cyprinodontiformes > Rivulidae > Nematolebias > Nematolebias whitei. Next base: position 44,632,630 of record NC_056513.1, read on the forward strand.
TGTGTTTGAACAAAGTTATATCATTGAAGTTGTTTTTTGGGAGCAGTTTTCTTTTTGCATTGATTCGTGCCTGAAGCATCTTTACTTGTAAATGTTGTCCCTTCAGGCATATGGCTGACTCTAGCACATCTATGCTGAAAGCACATATTGTAACAGATGGTTTGGTGTAAATGAAAACAAACCATTTAAGACGAGACTGTTCTGTCTTCTGGTTGGAGCCTCACGGCCATCATTTGCACTAACTGCCAATAATCACAGCATGAGTTGCTTCTTTTTGTTAGTGTGAATGAGCTCAGACCATAGAATGCTGTTTGGAGCTATTTCTTTTTTTTTTTACTACATTTCTTTTTATGTTTATGAGTTTTGTCATTTGAACTTGAAGGAACTTATTTAGACACTAACTTCACATGATACTTGTATCAGGTCTCTCTAATGAGTCCTTGATACTCAGTGAGGCTAACCTGTATAAATTAAAGTTGAATGTGCTTTCTTATATGTATATATTTTGTTTGTTAGTCTAAGAAAATCTGATTTTTTGAAATATGATAGTATCTTAATGAAAATTATTTTAATGAATAATAATAATAATACTTTTGTTTGGTTTTTAGAACGTGAGCTGAATGAATGCAATAAAATGAGAAGAACACTAAGTAACACGTTTTAGCTAGTTACTTCCAGTGGTGATTTAACTAGATTCTGTATCTAGCTGTTTTATTTAGCTTCTCAACAGGAGAAACACATTTATCCTCCACAGGAAGTCTCTGCAAACAGACCAGGGTCTGATAAAACTAGTGATGGAGAAAGACACAGTCTAACTATTTCCAATCGTCTCCATTCTTTGATTTTGTATCAAAGATTTTAACCCCTTACTGCTAAAACATTCACATCCTGTTAAACAAAAAAACATTTGAAGTGGATTCTATTTTAAGGTTTTCAAGATTCAAGGTTCTTTATTGTCATTCGCATCACATGTGGTACACGAGGTGGAACAAAATCATGTACTCATGAGCCCAGTTACACCCTAAAATAGCAAAAATATAAAGTATTAAAAAAAGCCGTATAAAAGGATCTAAGATATACACTAAACAATAATAATGTGATATAATATGGTACAGCAGCTTGAACATTTATTATTTTCTATCCATCCACATAATTATGATGTGAATTATTAAATGAAGTGACTAATATATCAATTTGACATGAGATTTAAACCCTCGCTCGGTATATGATTTATGGATTAGTGGATCAAACCAGCCACTAGGGAGCGCAAGCCAGTGTATCTTTTGTGCCGGTCACAAGCCCAGGTAAATTGCAAGGGTTGTATCAGGAAGGGCATCCGACGTAAAACACTTCTGCCAAAACTATAATGCAACTTCATAAAAGCAAAACCATACCGGATCAGTCGAGGCCCGGGTTAACAACGACCACCACCGGTGCTGTTGACAAACAAGGTGCAGGCGGAAATTGTGCTACTGTTAGTCAAAGACCATGAGGAGGGAAACGTGTCAGGAGACAGAGGAGAAGAGAAAAGTGAAGAATATAGTGGTGAGGGTTGCAACTCTAAATGTGTGGACAATGACAGGCAAAAGTAGAGAGCTGGCTGACATGATGCTGAGAAGGAAGGTAGACGTTTTATGTGTCCAAGAGACCAAGTGGAAGGGCAGCAAAGCTCGCAGCATTGGAGCAGGGTTCAAACTGTTTTACCATGGTGTGGATAGAAAGAGAAATGGAGTAGGGGTGGTCCTGAAGGAGGAGTTGGCAAATAATGTAGTAGAGGTGAAAAGAGTGTCAGACAGAGTGATGTGCCTGAAGGTAGAAGTAGGAGGTCTGATGCTAAATATCGTCAGTGGTTATGCTCCACAGGTTGAATGTGATGAGGAGAAGAAAGATACATTTTAGAAAGATCTGGATGAAGTGATAGAGAGTATTCCCAGGGAGGAGAGAGTGCTGATGGGAGCAGACCTGAATGGGCATGTTGGTGAAGGAAACAGAGGGGATGAGGAAGTGATGGGTAGGTTTGATGTCAAGGAAAGAAACCAGGAAGGACAGATGGAAGTGGATTTTGCCAAGAGAATGGAAATGGCTAGAGTCAATACATATTTCCAAAAGAGGGAGGAACATAGAGTGACCTATAAGAGTGGAGGAAGGAGTACGCAGGTCGACTACATTCTGTGTAGAAGAGGAAACCTGAGGGAGATTGCAGACTGTAAGGTTATGGCAAGGCAGAACATGGCCAGACAGCATCAGATGGTTGTGTGTAGAATGACTGTTGTTGTGAAGAAGAGAAAAAGAGTAAATTCAGAGAAGACCAGATGGTGGAAGATGAAGAAGGAAGAATGTTGTGAGAAATTCAGAGGTGAGCTGTTAAAGGCTCTGGGTGGTAAGAAAGAGCTTCCAAATGACTGGACTACTACAGCAAAAGTAATTAGAGAGACAGGTAGGAAGGTACTTGGTGTGTCATCTGGACAGAGAATGGATGATCAGGAAACCTGGTGGTGGAATAGTGAAGTGCAGGAAGCTGTTCAAAGAAAGAGGTTAGCCAAGAAGAAATATGACAGTGAGAGGACTGAAGAGAGGAGACAGGAATATAAGGAGATGGGACGTAGAGCAAAGAGGGAAGTAGCTAAGGCAAAGCAGAAGGCGTATGATGAGTTGTATGGGAGACTGGACACTAAAGAATGCGAGAAGGACTTGTACAGATTGGCAAGACAGAGGGATCAGGCTGGAAAGGATGTGCAGCAGGTTAGGCTTGTTAAAGATAGGAACGGTAATGTTCTAACAAGTGAGGAGAGTGTGACAGGAAGATGGAAGGAGTACTTTGAGGAGCTAATGAATGAAGAGAATGAAAGAGAAAGAAGAGTAGAGGTCATAGAAACTGTGGACCAGGAAGTGGGAAAGATTAGTGAGGGTGAAGTCCGGAAAGCTCTGAAAAGAATGAAGATGGGGAAGGCAGTAGGACCTGATGACATACCAGTGGAGGTTTGGAAATGTCTTGGAGAGATGGCAGTGAGATTTTTGACTCAAATATTCAATGGCATATTTGAGAGTGAGAAAATGCCTGAGGAATGGAGAAGAAGTGTGCTGGTGCCCATTTTAAAGAACAAAGGTGATGTCAGTGTTCCAGTCAAGACCACCTAACCCGAGACCAAGTCAAGACCAAGACCAAAGTGTACCGAGACAGAGACAAGACCAAGATATTTGGGGTCCGAGACCAAGTTGAGACCAAAACCTCAAGTCTTAGAGCTCAACCTTTTCACAGATTATCTGTCTTATACTATACCATACCATACCATACCAATTTATTTATATAGCACTTAAAACAGCAACAAGGCCAACCAAAGTGTTGTACAAAAGAACACAAACATGCACAGCGGACAGGAAAACATAAAATAGAAATACAGATACAAATAGCAGCAGAAGCGAACTAAAATGGCCAACAGAGTAGAGAACAGACCGGACCAAAACAAATCACACCATGTTAAAGGCAAGCGAATAGAAGTGGGTCTTCAAGCGAGACTTAAAGACTGAGAGTGTGGGAGCCTGCCGGACACTCAGTGGCAACTCATTCCACAGTCGTGGACCTGCGACAGAGAAAGCCCTGTCACCTCTGAGCTTACGACGGGTTTCTGGGACTGAGAGAAGCATCTGGTCTGCTGACCTCAGAGAGCGCGGTGGGACATATGGCTGCAGAAGATCAGTGAGATAGGATGGGGCGGAACTGTTCAGTGATTTGAAAACATACATGAGAATTTTGAAATGGATCCGAAGGTGAATGGGTAGCCTGTGCAGGGAGGCCAAAACTGGCGTGATGTGCTCTCTATAGCCTGTACCAGTTAAAAATCGGGCTGCAGCATTTTGGACCAGTTGTAGACGAGCAATGGAGGACTGACTGATTCCAAACAGAAGTGAATTGCAGTAATCAAGCCTAGATGTTATGAAGGCGTGGATCACTGTCTCGAGGTTCTTTTTGTTGAGTATAGGCTTCAGCTTAGACAGCCGTCTCAGCTGAAAAAAACAGGATTTGACCATCATGTTTACGTGACTGTTGAGTTTTAAGGACGGGTCCATTATCACCCCCAGATTAGTGACCTTTTGTTTCTCTAGCGGGGCTAGAGAGAATAGGTCAGTGTCATGACATAGTGACAGTTTTAACAAATATGTTAAAAAAAACGTGACTTTTATAAAAATATTTTTTTATAAAAGTTACATACCTCAACTTTGTTTGCTTTTGAATAAATGTATCAGCTTTTATACATTTTGAAAGCTCCATAACAAAGAAATCAGACATTTGGTGGTTTTTGCACAATAATTTTCATGTCATGTGACCCACTGACACAAAACTTATGTTAAACTACTCCACTAAACCTGACAGACGAGGCACCCTCATTTCTCATTTTAAAGCATTTTCTAATTTTACATAATTTATTTGTGTTGGCAGTCCCTAAGCGAACCAATACGTCTCGGAGGAGGAGCAGACTGAGCGCAGCTGATTGAAATCAGACTGCCTGCTTCGGATCAAACAAGAGGAGCACACCGCTGAAGCACGGAGCTTGAATGTCCAGTGTAAAACTAACTTCACCGCGGTAGAGAATTGAGGCTCCATCACGAACAGTTCAGAAACAATTTGAAATAAGACAAGAAATAAATTATTAACTGATTAAGTCGTGTTTTAGACTGCTTATTGTTAACAAATCTATTCTGACCCAAAGTGCAGCCATGACTGGCTCTGAATGACGACTTTACAGCAGACAGCTGCTCCACTCTCTTCCAGGCACTGAGTACCAACGCAGAATATTTTAGTGGTACACAGTACCGGACCGTACCGGCTTACTTTCACCTCTGGTTGCAATGTTATGTTCTGTTGTCTGTATTGTTCTGTTGGTACAGAACCATGTGTGAGTGAAAGGCAGTGGTAGGGCTGTTGTAAACAAATATTTTAGTAATCGGGTAATCTATAGATTATTCTGAGGATTAATCGGATAATCGAAAATAAAATTTGTCATGTTCTGCAGTAACTACCGTACTCATTTTATGAGTAATACAAATACACGAAAAAACATTAAATAAACAAACCATTTAATTCCATCCATCCATCATCTTTACCCGTTTATTCCATTTTGGGTCACGGGGGTCGCTGGTGCCCATGTCCAGCAATCACTGTGCGAGGGGCGGGGTACACCCTGGACAGGTCTCCAGTCCATCACAGGGACACATAGAGACAAACAAGACAAACAACCATTCACTCTCTCACTCACACCCAGGGACAATTTAGAGTTACCAATCAGCCTAACATGCATGTTTTTGGTCTGTGGGAGGAAACCGGAGTACCTGGAGAAAACCCACGCATGCACGGAGAGAACATGCAAACTCCACCCAGAAAGGCCCCTGGACCGGGGTTTGAACCAGGGACCTGCTCGCTGAGAGGCAGCAGCTCTACCAGTTGCTCCCCATTTAATTCCTCTTTTTAAAATATTTTATTGCTTAAACTGAATTATTTTTAACCATCACATAAAAATCTAAATGCTGTAAATAATTTTTATGGATTTGAAAACTGAAGGAATCTTTATGTTAGTAACTGAAGCTAGATAATGTAACGTTAGAGTTTGTACATTGAGTTCTGCAGATGTATTATTATTTAGTCTTGATTGATGAGCTATAATCAAATATGACAGAAGTAATAAATGCAGATTATTCACAGGTTTCAGTCATAAACAGCAGCAAGAAGAAAAAAAAATCCTACTAACTCATGTAAATACATTTACACTTGAAATATTCACCATAAATACTTCATTTAAGTCAGGATGGAAGTACAGCAATAAATAAATGCATCAGTCTGTTGCTGCTTTGATCTTTAACAAACTTGCATCAAGTCCTGCAGTTTTTGTTCCTCACAACGAGCAGACTCTGCCAGGCAGCCACTATGATTAGTCAGTAGATTAAACGTTGGTAAAAATAAGCCTCATTTTACATTTATAACATGACAGATTATCACACATTTAGTTTAACGTATTTTACAAAGACAACATGATCCCTGTTAGAGCTGCGGACGAGTGTGATGCTACAGCGGCTGTTTTCTCTTCAGACGCTGCAACATGGACGACGTGCTGTTGTTACTCCAGTTCTGTTTGCACTGGAAGCATTGAGCTGTGTTGTCTTTTCTCTTTAGACTAACATGTTCCCAAACTTTGACAGTTCTTGTTGTTTTAGGGCTCTTCTTCTAGACAGTCTCTGTTCCCTCCATAGCTACAAACGTAACACATACGCGTTAGCGGAAGCGCTAGCGTTGTGTAACACAAAAACCTTCCGGCTG
>NC_056513.1:44639039-44644257 GCF_014905685.2 Nematolebias whitei
GTATATAAATATATTAGTATATATTAGTATATAAATATATTAGTATATATTAGTATATAAATATATTAGTATACATGTGAAAGTCAGCCCTTCAAACCGTGCGCTGTAGAAGAAAAGCCTCTCTCTGGTTTTTTCCCAGTCTCCATTTGTTTCACTACTTTCTGACCATAAAAACTATGAGGCCCTCAGTCTGGCATGCTTGAAGCATGGCGCGCGCGCACGCACGCACACACACGTGCTTTGTTTGTTTTACCCATTCACTCAGTGAATTCACACAATGACAGTCAATTGACTGGAGACCAAACCCACAGCACGGATTTCCAGCAGTCTTCACACACGCGCACGCGCACGCACCGTGAACAGAGCAGTACCTTGTTGTGCGTGTGAGTCCTCCAGTTTCCAGCGGCTCTGCAGCAGCTCATAGATCCTCTCAGACGAGCACGGACTCGCGCAGAAACACGCACAGCTCCTGTCTTTCCTCCTTGTTTCTTTCTTTTTGTTGTTGTTTTTTCTGAGGGGATCAAAGCAGCCGCCTCGGTGCTCCGCAGATGAAAGCAGCCGCCTCGGTTCTCCGCAGATGAAAGCAGCCGCCTCGGTTCTCCGCAGATGCGCCTCTCAGTTCCACTCGTGTCCGTGTCTCCTCGCACTTTTCCGGCCTGAAAAACCAGAACGCGCCTCTGGTTTCTTCTCCTCTACTCGTCTTTTCTCCTCTCAGTCACCTAGAGCAAAGGTCTTCTCTTCTATTTTGCACGCGCGTGTCCGTATGTGAGTCCTATGTCCTCGCGCGCTTCTGACCACAGCTGCTGCGTGTGCGTGCGCCTCCTCTACCTCGCGCCCTGTAGCTCTTTACCTCTACGGTTCCAAAGCTCTGCTTGGCGAAGCAGAGGGGCGGAGCTACCAGAACAAGGAGCGAAGAGGAGCATATGATTGGCTGACTAGAGGAAAAAAGAGGGGTGGGGCTGAGAGCTCGGCTGAACGTGATTGGCTGAGTGGAGAAAAGGTGGGGCGGGGCTGTGAGGAGAGCAGGATTTCAGCTTTGTGCGTTCACAGTGAAGGTGTAGCTGTGGAGAGAGGAGGACCACTCTCCTCTGTCTGCATTCCTCAGCTGACATCGACCCCCAATTCACCGCGCACTCAACTGAACCTTTACACTCTCACGCGCGCCCACACAGAACAATGTTCGCATTTGTGTGTGTGAGCAGAGGGGATTTTGGCTGCTGTAAAAGCTAACATAAAAATGACTCATGAAACACTGAGCACATAGTAAACACTTTTATATGGCAACTAAAAACACTATTTATTAAAAATATAAATGTAGGTGTAAAAAATACAGGTGTGTGTTTGTAGGGTCAGTACAGTGGATATAAACAGTACTCATACTAACGTGCTATCTTTATTATATTCAGTCATTTTAGTTGTATTTTTATTGGTTAAAGCAATTTTAGCTGTACTTGTGTCAACAAAGAACAGTATATTAAAACTGTTTTAGTCATTTAAAAAAAGAGTTTTAAAGTCATGTCCTGGCCGTTGAGTGAAACAGGCAGAAGCAGGCACAACAATTAATAAATAAAATAATGCATGGGTGGCTAATTCACTTGTGATCAAATTAGAATAAAAATAACTAAATCAGATACAATACATTTTTCTTTTTTTAATCTTGGCAATTCAAACAAATAGGTAATATATTTTTTAAATATTTTTAAATTATAATAATGTCTTGATGAAATTAACATTTGATGTAATTCAATATATTATAAATTTAGTTGTCCAGTTCAGAACAGCTGTTTAGAGCTCAGAGATGGTGTGTGTGTGTGAAAGGTTTGATTTATTCACGGCAGACGTGCCTAAAACGTCGGTTTATTCACCGCGACAAGTGATGGAAAATAAAAGGTCTGAATGGAAACCAGTACTGTTGAATGTTGTTCACATTATTTATATTTGGGTATATTTTGTATTTTTCTGTAAACTAATTTCTGTGCACACACACACACACACACACACACATAGGATTTTAATTACAATTGTAATACATTTAAAATATTTGTGCAGATTACATATTAATTTTTTTGAAAAGTACAACCATCTTGGAATTAATAGTGTTATATCCATCATGCAACATCCATTCATCCTGAGCAACAACACAATGTTCAGGTTCAAGTGAACCGACTTCAAAATTAAATTATACATCAATCAATCAATCAATCAACTTTATTTCTAAAGCACATTTTAAAAACTGCATGGGGAGCCACAGTGCTGTACAATAAGACAAAACATATATGTAGATTAAGACAATAAAAACATACACGTACCAGTTTCATGGCAGGTGTGTGTTAAGATGCCATAAAAGATTAGATCACGTGTTAAAAGCCAAAGAATAAAAGTGTGTTTGTAAAAGAGATTTAAAAACAGGAAGAGAGGAGGTCTGTCTGACACTCAAGGGTAAGTTGTTCCACAACCTGGGAGCAACAACAGCAAACTCTCCGTCTCCTCTGAGCTTCAGCCTTTAGGGACTGTCAGCAGCAGCTGATCAGCTGATCGTTGGGATCGGGGTGGGCAGTAAGGCTGAAGCAGCTCAGACAGATGTTGTGGGGTAAGGTTGTTCAAGCATTTAAAAACAAACAGCAAAAGTTTAAAATGAATTCTGTGGTGCACAGGGAGCCAATGAAGGGACGCCAGGACGGGAGTAACATGCTCGCACCTACGGGCCTGAGTTAACAGGTGAGCAGCAGAGTTCTGCACAAGCTGCAGACGGGCAGGAGAGGTCTAATGTCTGCATACAGCGCATTACAGGATCAAGAGGAGCTGTGATAAAAGTGTGGATTCATTTCTACAAGCCAGGTCTTGCTAAGATTGGTTTCACTTTTGCTATTTGGTGAAGTTGATGAAACTTTCCTGAACAACACTGCTGACCTGTTTTTCAAATTTAAGATCAGACTCAAACTTCACCCCCAGGTTGGTGACACAGTCCCTGAGATAAAATGACAGTGAGCCAAGATCTACGCTGGGAGAGGGACGGCAGCTCGGTCCAAACATCTTAACTTCAGTCTTCTTCTCACTTATTTTATTTTTGTCATTATTTATTCTTCGGTCAAATTTGCTATGAGAGTACATTTATTCATGAAAAAAAATAATATTTCAACCAATTATGGATGTAAAATAGAGGTGTGTGTTCTTAAATATTATCTGTGTGTGTGTGTGTGTGCGTGTGTGCGTGTGTGCATGCACGTGCACATGTGTGGACTTTAGTGATTTCTTGCTAGTGCCAAACATTCAGAAATATTTAAAGAATATTATAATAAAACAATAAACAAGACTCCAACCATCCATCCATCCATCCATCCAACCAACCATCCAACCAACCATCCAACCATCCATCCATCCATCCATTCAACCATTATCTTCTGCTTATTCCAAAATCAGCTCGCGGGAGCAGCATCTTGAGCAGGGAGGTCCAGACATCTCTCTCCACAGCCTTTTCCAGCTCTTCTGGGAGGATTCCAAGGTGTTCCCAGGCCAACCGAGAGACATAGTCTCTCCAGCGAATCCTGGTCTTCCTCGTGGTCTCCTCCCAGTTGGACATGCCCGAAGCACCTCCCTACGGAGGCATCCAGGGGGCATCCTTACCAGATGCTCGATCCACCTCAACTTGCTCCTCTCGGTGTGGAGGAACAGTGGTTCTACTCTGAGTCTCTCTTGATAACAGAACTTCTCACCCTATCTCTGAGGGAGAGTCCAGCTACTCTGCAGAGGAAACTCATTTCAGCCACCTGTATCCATGATCTCATTCTTTTGGTCACTACTCAGAGCTCGTGGCCATAGGTGAGGGTAGGAATGTAAATCGAATGGTAAACAGAGAGCTTTGCCTTACAGCTCAGCTCTCTCTTCACCATAACGGACCAGTAGAGAGTCTGCAATACTGCACACGCTGCACCAATACTTCTGTCAATCTCACGCTCCATTCTTCCCTCAATCATGAACAAAACCCTGAGATACTTGAACTCTGAACTGAACACTGCTTGGGTTCAGATCAGAGAGGCTGGTCCTCCCAATCATGCCCCTCCATGTCACACTGTCATTACCCACATGGGCATTGAAGTCCCCCAGCAGAATAAAGGAGTCACCAACTGGCGCACCTACCAGCACCCCTGCCAAAGACTCCAAGAAGGTCGGATACTCTGAACTGCAGTTTGGCAAATAGGCACAAACAACAGTCAGAGCCCGTCCCCACACCCGAAGGCAAAGGGAAGCCACCCTCTCATCTACCGGGGAAAACTCCAACACACAGGCACCAAGTCGGGGCGCTACAAATAGACACACACCAGCTCCACGCCTCTTACCATGGACAACTCCAGGGTGGAATAAGGTCCAGCCCCTCTCAAGGAGATCGGTTCCAGAGCCCATGCTGTGCATCGAGGTGAGCCCAACTGTATCTAGTTGGTACCTCTCAAACTTGTGCCCAAGCTCAGGCTCCTTCCCCACCAGAGAGGTCACATTCCATGTCCCAAGAGCCAGTTTTGGTAAGTCAGGGTCAGAGTGCCAAGGTCCCCACCTTCGGCCACTGCCCATGTCATAAAGAAGACTCTTTAAAAAAAATACAGATATTAAATAGTTAACATATACATTATTCAAACTTGACCACCATTTTATTTTATTTTATTTTATTTATTTATTTATTTTCAACTTTTGGTTGCTCCTGTCTTCAGAGGTTTCCACAGCGAGCAAACTAGCACAAAGACTTGTCAATTGTTTTTACACCAATGCATTTCCTGACACAACCACAGATCACTGAGCTACCACAGCTCTCTGTGTGGAGCAGAGAGCTGCCATCTAGGGTTTCCAGGGCAGCAGATTGGTGGTGGTGGTGGTGGTAAGGACCTTGCTGCCCAAAGTGGGGCAAATGAGGGTGGAGACAGGTGTGGGTGATTCATCTTTTCTACGCACATTTTGATGTTTTGTTCAAGGGATTCAATCCAGAATTGTTTCAATCACATCCATGCTTTTCTAATCTTTTCACCACCACTCCCCACGTTACATACAGTTAGTACATTAAAAAAATTAACAGTTTTAACTTAATTTTGATCAATCTGGTTTACATACATGTATTTCCACCTGTTCATCCACCCCATCCATCCATCCAGTCATACTTCCATCAATACTGTCTATCATCCATCCATCCATCCATCCATCCATCCATCCATCCATCCATCCATCCATCCAT
>NC_056513.1:44644357-44645999 GCF_014905685.2 Nematolebias whitei
TCCATCCATCCATCCATCCATCCATCCATACATACATACATACATACTGTACATACATACAAAGTACATGCAAAGTACATACATACATACAAAGTGCATACATACACCAATGCTGTCTATCATCCCTCCCTCCCTCCCTCCCTCCCTCTCAAGGAACAGACTAAATAGTCCATTTAGCATCTTTAGCCTTATCACAGTGCAGTGTTCAACGAACATTTCATAGAAGAAAATAAACTTGTTTTTTGTTTACAACTACAGATGAATGTATGATAGTGGCTCTTCAACCTCATCAAAATGTTATTCTGTGTTCTGAATTAAACTTGAGCTCAACTATGCCCTTATACTGTAGCCCAGTGATTCTCAACTAGTGGGTTGAGACACCAAAGTGTGTTGCTGACCCATTTTCAGTGGGTCACAGCCTTTTCATGAGCCAAAAAAATGGTAAGACAAAAAAACTAAAACCCAAACAAAAAACAATGTTCTGATTGTTATATCAGCCTCATTGTCATGCTTGAATACGTGACTGAATAATTATCATGGGTGGGTCCTCTGCTAAAGCTATATATTTCAAGTCTTTTGGAAACTTTTAGTAGTTGTATTTTTGTGTGTGTTTGTGTGTGAAAGTACTATTGAGTCTATTAAAAATGCTGAAGTTACTGAAGTGAAGAATTTACGTTTTAATTTGAATGCAAAATGAATATTTATCTCTTTATTATAAACACTAGTTGTTGTTTTTTTATTTTTATTTTATTTTATCAATTTGGGTGACTCCCTTTCATTAGGGAGGATGATGGGTCCCAAACCCAGACCAGTTCAGAACCACCAGTGTACGCTGAAACACAGGCACATTCAAGAAAATATATCAATTTCAAATTTGTGCACAAAAGCTTAACAGAAACTATTATAGAACATTTACCATTCAAACCTGTTTGTTTACAACCCAGAGATCTGCTTAAATTCTTATATTTTAAATTTACTCACACAGCCAACATCTGTAAAGAAGAAGCTTTGTTCGATTGGTTGCCAGTATCCATGCTGGGACCAGCAGCCTATCGTCTCGTTATGTTGCCAACCAGCTAGAAGCAGTCATGTTAAACGTTTTGCCAATCAACTGATTTATTTTGCACCTTTAATTTACAGCTAGTCTTTTACTTATTTAGCTTTTAGTTTGATTTTTGTTACTTTTAACTTGTTGCTGTTGTTCATCTACTTTTTGATTATAGCTACCCCCCCCCCCCCCCCCAACTTTTAGCAAGTCCCTTTCCATCATTAAAGTCTGTGCCAACATTTTGCTGTTTGTAGCTAGCTCTTATATTGCTTTTAGATAGCCTTTTGCTACTTTTTACCTTTTAGCTACTCTTTTGGTTTATATACCATGTGGACAGCCTTCTGCTACTTTAATGTTTGAGTTAGTACTTTGTCATTTTAGTTTTTTTTGTTTCTTTCTTTTAACATTAAGATAGTGTTTTGCAGTGATGTCAGTAACGCATTACTCTAACTGGACCACCTTTTCCAGTAACTAGTAATCTAATGTGTTGCTGTTTCAAAATCCAGTAATCAGATTAAAGTTAGGGAAAAAATAAAAAAAGAAACTGTCCAGATGACCTGACTGAAAAATGTTGGATTGTATACCTGGATTATT
>NC_056513.1:44646009-44648558 GCF_014905685.2 Nematolebias whitei
TCCAGATGACCTGACTGAAAAATGTTGGATTGTATACCTGGATTATTGAGCATGGACTTTGTTGTCAGATTAAAGTTACTTATCCAAATTACTGTGCGTTACTCTTTTTGTTATTCTCTCTAGTAATTTAATTTAATTTGCTCTATGTGTCTCGGGGAGTGACGTCAGGTCTATATGCAACACTTCAGTCACATTATCATTGTCATTCCCCGATCTGTTACGGAAGCCGATCCGTAGTTTAGCTCATTTGCACATGCGCCAAAAGAAATACTTCCGGGTCGCATGGATCGCCGTTGAATATGCTAGATTAAGGAAAATGTATTGGTATAATTCCATTTATGAATAAGAACTGTCTTAATTTACTTAAACAAGTATGTGCTCTATCTCCGTTGATTTTCATGTTGCTAATTTACGCCACTCGTATTTCTGTTAAAATCATTGACGTATTTACGTCATGCAGCTTCACCACTGAGCGGCGCTGTTTCACCATGGAAATAATTTATTCTGTATCTTGCAGGGTTTTTCTCATTCAGCCCAGGCTGGGGGTCAGCTCTAATGTGTCGATTTATCGTCTTAACCAGTTATTTGTAACAGAAATACGAGTGGCGTAAATTAGCAACATGAAAATCAGCAGAGATAGAGCACATACATTTCTAAATAAATTAAGACCGATTTTATTCATAAACAACTGCGATCCATGCGACCCGGAAGTATACTATGGATCGTGCTTCATCACGTGTGATACCTGACGCTGCGCCGCGACAGAAACTCAAAGAATGGAGCGAGGAGGAAGATACACATTTTGTAGCTGGAACTATTTTGACTTTCTGTCAGTGAAGGATGACAATATCAAGGTTTGTTGTACCCTCTGTTCTGGTGAGAAAGTGCTGTCTAGCTTCAAAAACACCACATCAAATCTGAAGAAACATCTGGAGTCGCAGCACGGGACAGTGAAACTGATGGAGCAAGCTCCGCCAGGTGGTTCGAAGCAGAGAGCTGGGACAGGAGGTCCCCCACTGCCAAACAACAAAAGATTGACATCGGTGCAAAACCAGTAAGTGGGGGAGAGTTAAAAAAAGTTGGTCGGACAGTATCTAGTAGAAGAACTGCTGCCCTTCAGCGCGGTTGACTCGCCTTCGTTTCGTGCTATAATTAACCGAATCCCCACCACTGTAAATGCCGAGCTGCCTCACAGAGGAGCTTTTTCTGAGTGAAATAGAAAACATTCACTCTTCCGGGGTTTAAAGTGAAAAAATAAAATAAAATCCTGAGCCTGAAACTTTTTTTATGGTGGTGATAGAATAACATCATGACATATTGCCAGCGTTTATTAAAAATGATCTCTGAAAAGCGCAAAGGACTTCTTTTAAAACAAACTATTCAGTTTCAAGTAACAAAGACTTAAATGAAGTTTCAATGTATTTGAACTTAAACAACGTAAAATACGTACCCCGGAGTACAGCCCTGCAGCAAAAAAAAAAAACTCAAAAAGACTCAACACCACATTGAACACACACTTTTCAGTCAATTAATTTATTATAAATTTAGAATACTCATTATCACAATCTAAAAGGAAGAAGTTCCACAGAGCTGGTTTAAGGACTCCCAGCCTTCCACATAAAAATAAAGCAGATGCCATTTCCTGCATTCTGGTGTATTTTAATGGGTTAATAATCTATGTTTACCTACATAAGTAACTTGATTCAATAACTATTTTAGAGAGCAACAAGAAGTAGCCTGACCAACAGCTCTCCTTGTGTGAATAGAGCATGCTCTGCTCACCTCAAGCATCCTAACACCACCACCAACAACTGCCAGCACTAACGTAGCGCTAAGATAGCATGTCACACAGAGGCGTCTCCCCCTCCTCCCCCAACCCTGTCCACAAAAACCCCCCAAGAGATGAGTGTCCCCTGCCAAGACGGGGGGGGGGGGGGGGGGGGGGGGCTGCAGCTTCTTGCTGTAATGCACTTGAGATTTGACTTTTCAGATAAAAGACGTGGCATGGATTATTTATCATAACTCTGGCTTTACGTGGCCTATGAACGTGATTTAAAAACAGCTTCAAATCTGTAGTTTTGACACAAATTAAAACGGAGACGCTGAGATGCTGCGTCTTTCCTGCTAGTGCGACTAAAGTTGGTCATTTGAACCACGCGCCTGCAATTCGATTCGCTCCAAATGGGACAAATCGTCAGAGTAGGAGGAGAAATCGCCTCCTGTTATGGGAAAGGCAGCGCACCACTTGTTTCTCAAGTAAAATTATATTTTATCCACGTGTGACCAACTCCACCTGCGAAGCCGCATACACACACGTGCTTTTCTAAGACCTGCCTTCCTGTTAATAATTAGTCAAGACAACACAAGCTTCAGTGTGATTGGATGTAATCCTGGTCTATCAGCTAAAGTTAAGTTGAGGTGGACCGACGGGCTGACTCACTCTCCAGATGGAAATCTGTCCCCCGGCTGGAGTGCCTTTATTTATTTTTTTTATTTTTTTTATTCATTTCATTGAAAAACATGACAATTAAAAAAAAACTAAACACTAT
>NC_056513.1:44648658-44658060 GCF_014905685.2 Nematolebias whitei
AAACTGCCCCTTTTTACTTAATTCTAATGTAAATCAAAATATTTTTACAAAATTTAAATTAAAATATAATTCACAAATATAATAACAATCTAGCTAAGTTAAAAACATAAAAATTCAAACATCTAAATCAAATCAGACAACAACTTAAGTAGATTTATATTAACAATTTCCATATTCTTTCAAGAAACTCGTCTTTATCAGTCTCTTAAATGTAAACAGTGATCTAGCATTTTTAACGTTATCATCCAAACCATTCCACAATCCTATTCCCTGAATTATTGTGGATCGTTCCTTCAAACTAGTCCTAAAGTAAGGCGTCACAAACATCTCAATTCCTTTAAGAACATGCACACTCTCTTTTAACAAAATTGGTTTGAATATTAACGGGCAACATGTCTTTATGTGCCCTATACATAAGCAACAAAATGTTATAATAAACCAAATCATACAATTTCAAAATTTTTAGTTGATAAAATAAAGTATTTGCCGGATTATTTTTTTCATAATAATTCGTACAGCTCTTTTCTGTAAAATGAACAAAGGATTAGTTATAGTTTTACACGCTTTACCCCAGACTTCAATACAATAAACCAAATAAGGAACAACTATTGCATTATACAACATAAACATTGCTTTATCAGTGAATAACTCTCTTACTTTATACAGAATTGCTATCGATTTAGATATTTTTGTTCTCAAATTGTTTATGTGAGGTTTCCATGTTAATTTCTCATCAATAATAACACCCAAAAATTTCACCTCACTAACTCTGCAAATATCAGTTCCACCTACCAAAAATGGAGCGTGAACATTTGTTTTTCTGTTACTGTGTATCATGTAATAGGTTTTATCCAGATTTAATGATAACTTATTTAGAAGAAACCAATGTTGGATTTTCACAAATTCTGACCGTATTAACTCCAGCATTTGTTCTGTATTATCACCTTTACAAATAAATGTTGTGTCATCTGCAAATAAAATACATCTAAAAAAAGTCTGACACATTAACCAAGTTATTCACATACAAATTAAATAACCTGGGTCCAAGTACGGAGCCTTGAGGCACTCCACATGTGATATTACTAAATTTAGATCTTATGTTATGTATTTGAACAAATTGTTTTCTATCTTCCAAATAACTACCCACTTTAATGCTGTCCCTCTAATACCATATTTATATAGTTTCTCAAGAAGAATTCCATGATCTATAGTATCAAATGCCTTCCTTAAATCAACATAAATACTAATACAACTCTTCTTTTGATCAACTGTATTTGTTATATGATCCACCAATTCAACAAGTGCATTGTTGTGGAATTGTTTTTTCTAAATCCATATTGACTGTTACTTAGTGTGTTTTGTTTGTCAATGAATTGATCCAATCTGATTCCAAATCATTTCTCCAAAATCTTTGAAAATTGTGGCAACAGTGATATTGGTCTATAATTATTAAAGTCACGTTTATCCCCATTTTTAAAAAGTGGAACCACTTTGGCTGTTTTCATATTATTTGGAAATATTCCTGATTTGAACGACAGATTACAGATGTGTACAAACGGCTCAATGACACAACTCATTATGTTTTTTACAAACATCATATCCATGTCAACCCAATCCTTTGATCTTTAATCTGCAAGCTCATTTACAACATCCATTACCTCTTCGTTGTTAGTTCCTTCCAAAAAGATACTATTAGTACAACTTGTAATTTTGTGATTCACGTTTGTATCTACTGTAGGTATTTTGTTTGCAAGGCTTGGGCCAACATTTACAAAATAATTATTAAACTCATTTACAATCACATTTTGGTCATGGATATTATTACCACCCTTTACAAAATATTGTGCAATACTTGATTTGGATTCATGATTTTTTTAGAATGCTATTCATTATTTGCCATGTTGTTCTCATATTACCATTACTTTTGTCTAATAAATTACTATAATATTCCTTCTTATGTTTTCTTATGATCCAAACCAGTTTATTTTTATACTTTTTGTATCTTTCTTCTGCTTCTTTTGTTTTCAATTTCAAGACGCACGAGTACAAATTGTTCTTTTTTTACAAGTGTTTTTCAACCCATTTGTCATACGTGGTTTATCAACAGTATTGTTTTGTATCATTTCTTTGTACACAATGTTTTTTATACAATGTTACCAAGGTATTCATAAATACATCATATGCTACGTTAGCATCATCAACATACACCGACTTCCAATTTTGTTTCTGTAAATCGTCTAATAGATTATTCAAAGCCTTCTTTGATGTATTTATTATTTTTCTCTTGTTTGTATCTCCTTTTATATGACATTGATGTTTACCATAAATTGTGAAAACTGGTAAGTGGTCACTTAGTCAGTAATCAAAATTCCTCCCATTATCTCTGTATTAGTTATGTTTGTAAAGATATTATCAATTAAAGTGGCACTATGAGTGGTAACTCTTGTCGGTTTAGATATTAATGGATACAGATTTAAACTATTCATTGAATTAATGAATGTATTGATGTTAGAGTCTGTATTTTTATATAAGTCGATATTGAAGTCTCCACAAAAACACAGTTTTATTAATACTCCCCTCCAGCATCTCCATGATCTGATCGTTGAATAGTTCTATATTTGACTCAGGTGATCGATATACACAACTCATCATTATATTTTTTGAATTAGTGTTTATTATTTCAATTGTAATCATCTCCATGAGATTTTCTACTATAACCGACATTTTGTCAATTTTTTTATGTGTTATTTCTTTATTAATAAATAGAGCTCCTCCACCACCTCGTTTATTTTTTCTGTTCATATAATAAAGTTCATACCCTTCGATGTTAACACTGTTTATATTTTCAACATTAGACCATGTTTCTGAGACAGCTATTATACTGAATGTTCTGTGTAATTGTTTGAAATAATCTGTTATATTTAATAAATTTGCAATTAAACTTCTACTATTAATATGAATAATTGAAAGGTCGTCTATTGTCCTGTTGATATTGTTAAATTGCTCTTCATTATAATATTCACATTCTTTGATTACTGGAAAGAAATTTGAGCAGAACTGATCATCTACATCATATATTTTAAGTTCAGAGTCTTCATCTGTTTTCATGTCTTAGTGTTTGTATTCATTTACATCCATATTTTATTAATTGCATATGTACCAAGTTGTTCCATTTTACTTTTCAATTTATTCCCTAACTAGTTCATCTAAATTTCTCTAAATCCTTTAGTTCCTTTATCATTTTAGCTTGTGATCCTTCATTAACCTTAACCCAGATGTTTCCATTTTTTGTCCATGTTGCCACTATTTTTTTTTTGTTTCCTCAACAACCTTGCCTCTCAGGCGATGTTTCCATTTTTTTTTTTTGGTTAAATGCTCATTTATGTACACATTTGTCCCTTTCAGTTTTCTTGCTTGTACCATTAGATTGTTTCTTGCTTTTCTACTGATGAACTTGATGACAATGGGTGGTTTATTCTTATCTGATTTAGTTGGTAAGGTGTGACAAGTTGATACGGTCTCAGGTGTAATATCAATGTCCCTTTCTATAAAAAAGTCACTACTTGTTGCTCCAACGTGACGCTTTAAGCCCTGCTCCTCATATGAACTACTCAACAAAGTAGTTGCAACAGAGACTGATAATGGATCCAACTTTGTGAAGGTGTTTAAAGTTTTTCAGCCTGTCACAGAGTCTGATGATGGGACGGAGGAGGAGGAAGAGTCCACCTGCACAGATAATTAGGTCACTGTTTTGTATTTGTCAGAAATCCTCTCAGCTGAGAACGAAGGTGATGGCCAACTTTCTCAACCCCTGCACCACAGGTGTGCCTCACACACCATCAGCATCATTTCTACAAGTGATGTTGAGAAATATTTAACTTCCCATGAAGAGAGCAAGGCTGTTTATAGGAGCAGCACAGCAAAATGCACAGAGCTGTGGACCAAATCAAGCAGATCTACCGTTGCATCAGAAGCAGTGGAGGAAGTCAGCAAAAGAAAGCTTCTGGTACCAACATCCACCAGGTGGAATTCATTTTTTATGCTGTAAAGAGAATTGCAGAAATCCCCATGAGTGAGCTGAATACTCTATGCAGCAAACTGTGAGTTACGTGCTTCATAGACTGAGAGTACCAGTTCCTGCATGAGTACTGTACCATCATGAAGCCTCTGACTGCACCTCTGGACATTTTACAAGGTGACTGTCCTTATGGGACTTTACTACCCACACAAGTTCTGATGCAGAAGACCCTGGCTGTGAAAGATTTGCTCTCCAGGATGACTGCAGGCCTTCCAGATGCTATAGTGAAGGCATGTTATATCTGTAAGCTAGTTAACATTTCTTACATCACCATTTTTGTACATTGTACAATATATTCATTATCATCGCAAAAAAAGATTAAAACAAAAACAAATGGACTGTACTTATACAGCGCCTTTCTATCGTATTCAGATACTAAAAGCTCTTTACAAGCTTTACTCTTTACATGTGTCCTCATTTACCCATTTACACAGCTCTATACTAGATCTATACAAAGACTAATTGAACAAATCATTCTAATGAGACTAATCAGAGCTTTATCACATTCATACACTGATGGGACACACAACAGAGGCAACAAACAGAGGGGTTCAGTGTCTTGCCCAGAGACACTTCGGCATGTGACTGCTGGTGGATTCGAACCCCCAACTCTTGCATTGGAGGACGACTGCTCTAACCACTCAGCCACAGCCGTCCTGTTGACAAATGTCAATAAGAATCCTAAAACAACATTAAATTAATATTTTTCCCATATGGTTTGCAAGTAATTACTTACATAATAAATAGTAGGCCTTGTAGACATATCAAAACATCCATCCATCCATCCATCCATTTTCTTTACCCGTTTATTCCATTTTGGGTCACGGGGGTCGCTGGTGCCCATGTCCAGCAATCACTGTGCGAGGGGCGGGGTACACCCTGGACGGGTCGCAAGTCCATCACAGGGCCACATAGAGACAAACGAGACAAACAACCATTCACTCTCTCACTCACACCTAGGGACAATTTAGAGTTACCAATCAGTCTAACATGCATGTTTTTGGACTGTGGGAGGAAACCGGAGTACCCGGAGAAAACCCACGCATGCACGGAGAGAACATGCAAACTCCACCCAGAAAGGCCCCTGGATCGGGGTTTGAACCAGGGACCTGCTCGCTGAGAGGCAGCAGCTCTACCAGTTGCGCCACCGTGCTGCATATCAAAACATATCAATTATATTTTTCAGATCAAGTGTGTGTGTGTTTGTAAGTACAAGATTAAATGTTCCTCCCAAAGTGTGCATTTGTGTCATAGCATGCCTGCTACTGGTCCTAAGCTCTTTTCTTTTTTTATGAGTCAGAAAAAAAGTTTAAGCAGAAAATACAAAATCAAAGAGAAAATAATTAAAAAAAACACTGACAAACTGGCCAACTGAGAACATAGTGAGAACTCCTGCGATAGCAAAAAGAAGAATTTTAAAAAGCCAAATATTTCCCTTTGTCTTTATCAATGAGTGTTGGAACTTAAATAAATGATTAAACAAATCCTTTGGGTCCACCACCTGCAGATGGGGCCATAAAAGTTGGATGAATGACGCGATGGGCGGTGGCCGAAGGCGGGGACCGATGGCGCTCTGACCCTGACTTACCAAAGATGGTTCTTGGGACATGGATCATAACCTCTCTGGTGGGAAAGGATCCTGAGCTTGTGCGTGAGGTTGAGAGGTACTGACTAGATATAGTTGGGCTCACCTAAATGCACAGCATGGACTTTGAAACCGATCTCCTTGAGAGGAGCTGAACCTTATTCTACTCTGGAGTTGCCCATGGTGAGAGGCATTGAGCTGGTATGGGTCTACTTGTAGCCCCCTGATTTTGTGCCTATGTGTTGGGAGTTTTCCTCAGTAGATGAGAGGGTAGCTTCCCTGCGCCTTCGGGTGGGGGGGGACAGGCTCTGACTGCTGTTTTTTACTATACGCGAATGGCAGTTCAGCGTTTCTGACCTTCTTGGAGTCCTTGGCAGGCGTGCTGGAAGGTGCGCCACTGGAGATTCCTTTATTCTGCTGGGGTACTTCAATGCCCATGTGGGAAATGACAGTGTGACCTGGAAGGGCAGTTGGAAGGAATGACCTCTCTGATCTGAACTTGAGCGATGTTCTGTTGTTGGACTTTTGGGCTAATCATAGTTTGTCCAACACGAACACCATGTTTGAACATAAGGGTGCTCATAAGTGCACTTGGCATCAGGATGCCCATGGTCATCAATCGATGATGGACTTCATAGTCGTGACATCTGATTTGTGGCCATTTGTTTTGGACACTTGAGCAAAGAGAGGGGCTGAGCTGTTTACTGATCACCACCTGGTAGTGTGTTGGATCAGATGGCAGGGGAAGATGCCAGACAAAGACGGTAGACCAAAATGTGTAATGAGCGATTGCTGGGAATGCCTGGCAGGAAAACCCATCAGAGAGATCTTCAACTCGCACCTCAGGGAGAGCTTTAACTGCATCCCAGCTGAGTCAGGGGACATTGAGTCTGCATGAGCTGGGCCATGTTCCATGCCTCAATTGTTGAAGTAGCTGCCTTGAGCTGTGGCCGCAAGGTTGTCGGTGCTTCTTGCAGTGGCCATCCACAAATTCGGTAGTGGACACCCCGGGTTAGGGAGGCTGTCAAGCTCAAGAAGGAGTCCTATTGGACCTTGTTGGCCAATGGGACTACAAAGGCAGCGGAGGAGTATTGGAAGGCCAAACAGTCTGCAGCCTTGGCTGTTGCTGAGGCAGAAGCTCAGATGTAGGAGGAGTTCAGTGAGGCCTTGGATAGAGACTCTCGGTCAGCTCCAAGAAGATTCTGGCAAACTATCAGGCAGCTGAGGACTGGAAAGCAGCACTTTACTAACACTGTGTTCAGTGAAGGTAGAGTGCTGTTGACCTCAACCAATGAGCTCATCAGGAGGTGGAAGGAATACTTCTCGAACCTTCTCAGTCCCACCAGCACGTCTTCCATGGAGGAAGCAGATTCGGGGGGACTTTGGGGTTAGTAAATGGACTGTACTTATATAGTGCCTTTCTATCTTATTAAGACACTCAAATCACATTACACTACAATCTGTGCCCTCATTTACCCATTCATGCATCACTCTACTAGATCTCTACAAAGCTAATTGAACAAATCACTCTAAAGAGACTAATCAGTGCTTTATCACATTCATTCACTGATGGGACACACATCAGAGGCAATGAGGGGTTCAGTGTACTACCCAGGGACACTTTGACATGTGACTGCTGGTGGATTCAAACCCCCAACTCTTGCACTGGAGGACAACTGCTCTAACCACTCAGCCACAGCCACCTCATTGGTCTGTCCAAAACCATAGGGCTCTGGATATTGTGTAGCTGTCTTGGTTGACATGCCTTTGAAACATTGCATGAACATCAGGGGCAGTGCCACTGGATAGGCAAATTGGGGTGGTGGTTCCCCTCATCAAAAAGGGGGACCAGAGGGTGTGCTCCAAATATAGGGGCATCACGCTCCTTAGCCTCCCTGGGGAGTGGTGGTGCAAAGGTTAGAGAAGGTTGGCCTGTGATTGGAAGATCGCCGGTTCAACTCCTGGTTCCCGACAACATCAAAATTTGGGTGGATAGGTGTAGCACCCACACTTGCCTCCACCCTCATTTGACCCAATCTGGGCCCTTGAGCAAAGTGCTTAACCCCACCATCTGTTCCCCCAGGTGCCCTAAATGGCAGCTCTCTGCTCCATACAGAGGGCTGTTGTAGCTCTGTGGTCTGTGGTTGTGTCAGGAAGGACATTTGGCATAAAAATAATCACCAAGTCTTCGTTCGACTTAGATTGCTGTGGTGACACCTAAAGAAGGGAGCAGCTGAAAGAAAGAAAAATTAACTCTCCTTAGCCTCCCTGGTAAGGTCTATTCAGGGGTACTGAAGAAGCGAGTACAATCGTTGGTCAACCCTCAGATCCAGGAAGAACAATGCTGGTTCTGTCCTCGTCGTGGAACACTGGACCAGCTCTTTACCCTCACTAGGGTCTTTGAGGGGTCATGGGAGTTTGCCCATCCAGTCTACAAGTGTTTTTTGGACTTGGATAAGGCATCCAACTGTGTTCTTCAGACTACACTGTGGGGGTGCTCCGTGAGTATGGGATTGGGGGCCCGTTGTTATGGGCTGTTCGATCCCTATACAAGCAGTGGGAGAGTTTGGTTTGCATGGCCGGTGGTGAGTCAGACCCCTTCAGGGTGGGAGTTGGACTCTGCAAGGGTTGCCTGTCCATAACTTTTATGGACAGAATTTCTCAGTGCAGCCAGCGGGCAGAGGGATTCCGGTTCAGTGGCCTCAGGATTCCATCTCTGGTCTTTGCAGATGATGTGTTTCTATTGGTGTTATTGTGCCATGATCTTCAGCTCTTATTGTAGTGGTTTGGAGCTGAGTGTGAAGAGGCTGGGATGAGAATCAGCACTTCCAAATCTGAGGCCATGGTCCTCAATCGTTAAAAGGTGGATTGCTCTCTTGAGGTCGAGGGTGACGTTCTGCCTCAAGTGGAGGAGTTCAAGTATCTCCAGGTTTTGTTTACGAGTGAGGGAAGAATGGAGAGTGAGATTGACAGATGGATCGTGCAGCATATGCAGTATTGCAGCCTTTGTACCAGTGTGCTGTGGTGAAGAGAGAGTTGAGCTGTAAGGAAAAGCTCTCTGTGTACCATTCGGTTTACATTCCTACCCTCACTTATGGTCACAAGCTCTGGGTAGAGACTGAAAGAATGACATCATGGATACAGGCAGTTGAAATGAGCTTCCTCCACAGGGTAACTGGACTCTCCCTTAGAGATAGGGTGAGAAGTTCATTTATCTAGAAGAGACTCAGAGTAGAACCGTTGCTCCTCCACATCAAAAGGAGCCAGATGAGGTGGTTTGAGCATCTGGTAAGGATGCTCCCTGGACACCTCCCTAGAGAGTGGCATGTCCAACTGGGAGGAGACCTCGGGGAAGACCCAGGACATGCTGGAGAGACTATAGCCTCTTTTCCATAGTTCTTCTTAGTACCGGTACAGCACGGTTTAACTTGACTCGGTACGGTAGACGTTGTGTCTACATAGCCCCTTTCAGTACCGGTTCCAGTGGGCAGGGTTCAAATTGACGTACACAAAAACATTGATTTTAAAATTGTACACCTTTTCTTCATCATTTGATGTATTTGCACTCATTGTGAATACTTTTATTGTTCAGTTTAGATGTGTTTTGTTTCTTGTTCACAGATATATATATTTTTTTTAGCTTTACTTTAAAGTTTAATTCTTGTTTTGTGATATGTACATCTGTGGGTTAGAATAAAGTTGAACTGAAGGCCGTCTCTCTTCTTTAAACATGTTTGAG
>NC_056513.1:44658160-44659289 GCF_014905685.2 Nematolebias whitei
GTGGTTTTGTTTCTTGTATACAGATTATTTTTCTTGTATACAGATTACTTTTAGCTTTGAATTAAAGTTTAGCTTTGATTTAAAACTTTAACTTAAAGTGTAATTCTTGTTTTGTGATTTGTACATCTGTGGGTTAGAATAAAGTTGGAACTAAAGGCTGTAGCTCTTCTTTAAACATATTTGAGGAAACTATTCCTCAGAGATCCAATACTTTAGTGTTTTTATGATTTTTCAGCTTAAACAGATTATTTAATAGTCATTAAAGTGAAAACGGGATTTCATGATAAAGCCGGCACTGTTTATTTATTTACTTTTTTAAATCTTCACTGATAAAAAAATACATTATTTTTTTATACATAAAATGTTTTTTTAATCGTTTCCATCCTCTGTCCCAGACCTGTCCCGGTCCGCCTGTCTGCCGGGATTGGGGTTCGGTCTTCATGAGCAGGTTCGGCCGGGGTCTGGGCAACGGCCTTCTGCGAGTCAACAGCTCGAAACTCTGGTGGAGAGGACTGGGGAGACCGGCGGAGCTCCAACTAGCTCGCTCTGAATTTTGTCCTCGGCCACCAAGCATAAAACATGCCTACATTTCAGCATTATACCACGGTGTTGTCATTATTATTTTTAAAATAAAAAAAAGGTCCAGCTGCTGCTCCAAGTTCTGAGTAATTGCAAATGGTGCATGTTTTGAAAAGTTTCTGAAAGATCCAGTGACTCCTCCCCCGACCAGTTAGTGACCGACAGTGTTCTGACGTCAAGTTTTTGTGCCCACTTGGCTCGGCTGGTACCAGCAGAGAAGACGGGACCAAAAAGGTGCTGGTTCCACGAAAAAATGACAGTGGGAAAGGACTCAAAACCGTACTGAACTGAGCCGAACCGAGCTGAAGAGGAGCTGTGGAAAAGGCCCATATGTCTCTCGGTTGGTCTGGGAACACCTTGGAGTCCTCCCAGAAGAGCTGGAAGAGGTGGCTGTGGAAAGAGATGTCTGGGCCTCCCTGCTCAAGCTGCTGCCCCAGCGACCCGACTTTGGCATAAGTGGGAGATAATGGATGGATGGATGGATGGATGTTCTAAAAAAGTTAAATCTGGTCCTCTGGACATTCAAAAAAACAAACAAAAAAAAAACAAA
>NC_056513.1:44659389-44662676 GCF_014905685.2 Nematolebias whitei
TAAAGCACTTAAAACAGCCACAAGGCCAACCAAAGTGCTGTACAGACAGAACAACAGGTAACACACAAAGCAATATACAAAATGAGGTAAATCAGAATATAGACATAAAAACAATGCAGATAATGATGACAAACCAGCGTGGAGCATACAGGATCAAAACACAGATCATCTGGTGTTGAAATCCACAGAATAGTAATGGGTTTTTAAACGGGACTTGAAAATCGAGAGGGAGGGGGCCTGTCTGACAAGCAGAGGTAACTCATTCCAAAGTCTTGGTCCTGCTACAAAGAAGGCCCTTTCACCTCTGTGCTTAAAACGAGATCCTGGAACTGTGAGGAGCAACTGGTCCACTGACCTCAGGGAGCGCGGTGGGACATACGGTTGTAGCAGATCAGAGAGATGGGGGGGGGGGGGGGACACTGTTCAGTGATTTGTAGACATACATGAGTATTTTGAACTGGATTCAAAAGTGAAAAGGTAACCAGTGCAGTGAGGCCAAAACTGGTGTAATGTGCTCTCTTTTGCCTGTACTGGTTAAAAATCGGGCTGCTGCATTCTGGACCAGTTGTAGTTGTGCAATGGAGGTCTGACTGATACCAAACAGGAGCGAATTGCAGTAATCAAGCCTAGATGTAATGAATGCATGTATTACTGTCTCCAGGTTATTTTTGGACAATATGGGCTTCAGTTTAGACAGCCGCCTAAGTTGGAAGAAACATGACTTAACAATCATGATTACGTGATTGTTAAGTTTCAGGGAAGGGTCCATTATCACGTCCAGATTTGTGACTCTTTGTTTTGCTGACAGGGTTAGAGCGGAGAGGTCGATGCAGTGGTTTGTGATTGTGTCGTTGGGAGGGAACAGCATGACTTCAGACTTCTTTTCATTGAAACTTAAGAAGTTTAAAGTCATCCAGTCCCTGATGTCAGCCAGGCAGTCGAGCAGCGGTTGAATAGAGCATGAACCATTGTGTCTTAGGGGGAAGTAAATTTGACAGTCATCAGCATAGAAGTGGAAGGGCATGTTGTGTTTCCGGAAAATAGCACCAAGTGGCAGCAGGTATAAAGAGAATAGGAGGGGACCCAGGATGGACCCCTGCGGAACCCCCCATTTAAGCTCTGCCTCTGCGGAACTAAAATCCTTGATGGAGACACAAAAGGATCTGTCAGCGAGGTAAGATCTGAACCAATTGAGGGCTGATCCTGTGATGCCCACCCACTGCTCCAACCTAGCAATGAGGATCTCATGGGCGATGGTGTCAAAGGTGGCTGTGAGGTCCAACAGGACAAGCAGCACAGAATCACCAGTATCTGTGGATCTGAAGATGTCATTAAAGACTTTCAGCAGGGCAGTTTCAGTGCTGTGGAGAGGTTTAAAGCCAGATTGGAATAGCTCTAAGATGGTGTGACCTTCCAGGAAGCACTTCAACTGGGACTCGACTATTTTCTCCAGTAGTTTTGAAACAAATGGGAGTTTGGAGACAGGCCGGTAGTTGGATACGATTGAGGGGTCAAGGTTTATTTTTTTCAGGAGAGGCTGGACAGCAGCATGTTTAAAGGATTTTGGCACCACGCCAGTGGATAAACTACTGTTTACTATAGCCAGAATGGATGGACCTAGAGTAGGAAAAAACTCCTTTAGTAGTCGAGGGGGGGGGGGACCACATCAAAGGGGGAGCCAGAAGGTTTCAAGCTGCACATGACCTGCTCTAGAGAAGATAGAGTGATGGGTTCAAAATGGTCAAATAGATCTACAGATTGAGGTGGGATGGATGGGTCATGAGTTGGAGGGGAAATGAGAGTCCGGGTGATCACAATTTTTTCCAAAAAGAAATGTAAGAAGTTGTCGCACAGCTCAGTCGAGGCTTCCAGAGGTGATGGTTCAGTGAGGTGGAGAACAGAGTTTAGGGTGGAGAAGAGGACACGTGGGTTGTGAGAGTTTGAGGTAATTATATCAGAGAAGTATTTGGATTTAGCTGCTTTCACTGCTTTCTGATAACGGTGCCAATTCTCATTAAGTATTTGAAAAGAGACCTGCAGCCTGTCTTTCCTCCACTTTCGCTCCGCCCTCCTACATTGCTGCCTAACGGCCTTGGTGACGTCACTCAGCCAAGGTTCTGCGCTGAATTTTTATGTTTTTGGTTTTAACAGGTGCAAAATGATCCAGAGTCTTTAAGCAGACAGAGTTGAACTGGGATGTCAGTTCCTCAGTGGTGGTGAAAAACACTGGGGGCTTAATGATCATTTCAGAGTTATAAGCATCTGTGAAACGCGCGGCAGTGAAGTGGTTAATGGTCCGGATCCTACGTGCAACAATGCACGACTTAGGAGTTAGATGGGGGAGGGTGAACTCAAAGTGGACTGGCATGTGGTCAGAAAAAACATTATCACCAATTACAAGATTATTAACAGACACATCATGAGTTAAAACAAGGTCCAGTGTATGTCCATGCTCTTGGGTGGGACCATTTACATGCTGAATTAGATTAAATGATTCTAAAATGTCCTTAACCAAGGGCTTCTCCAGTTAGCACACGTGCAAATTAAAGTCCCCAATAATGAAAACATGCTCATATTTGGTGTGATTTCAGCCAAGAAGTCAGAAAACTAATTTATGAAATCTTTAGATCGAGGTGGGCGGTAGACAAGTGCAAATAAAGTCTGAAATGAATGTCCGAGTTCAAAGACACTCAGCTCAAAGCTGGCGTGGGAAACTGGGATGGGCAGTTGTTTACAGTCAAAAGTTAATTTGAATATTGTTAATTATCCACCACCACGCCGGCCTGATGGCCGCAGTGCTTTAAAATACAGACAGTTCGGTGGCAATAATTCCGTCAAGGCGCTGGACTCACCCGGAGACATCCAAGTCTCTGTGATGCAGAAAAAGTTTAACTAGTGCTCCTGAAAGTAGTCCCTGAGGATAAAAGTTTTGTTGGTAATAGATCTTGCGTTGACCAAACACATCCGAATACTGTCCGAAATGGAGCCAGCAGCGGTGGAGTTAGCTCGCGCTAATGGCTGCAGATTTTCAAAAACAGCCCCTCCAGGTCGGTCCGAGCGGCGCACCGGCTGACAACTCCCGTTGGTTACATGGTCCGGGCATGCGGGAAGCTGGCAATGGAAACCATGACCACCAGCTGGAGAGGAAGATGTAGCGTACAGAGCTTTAAGCTTCACCAGCTGAACGGCACGTTTTCCTCGGTGTCTGAAGCGATATCTCCAGGCAGGGAGGTGAGGAGCGCAGCAAAGGTAAACAGGCACGTCCGCCAGCAGGGGGGGGGGGGGGG
>NC_056513.1:44662776-44671251 GCF_014905685.2 Nematolebias whitei
ATATATATATATATATATATATATATAAAATATTGATGGACTTGATTTCATCAGTTGGTCCCTCAACACAATTGATATAATTTCTTCGAAAACAAGACAGACTTTAGGCGAGCCGATTTGCCCTGTTAGCACACACGCAGCTGGATATCTCATCAACTTGTAAGACTTGATGATGTGTCTCTGCTGCCATTTGTGGATTTTAAGGACCCATTTATAATTGGATTTATGATAACTGGTTGCTGCTTTTTGGATTTGACTGGTTCCTGTTTTATCAATAATCAAGGAAGTTGTCAGCAGCAATCTTGGATCCGGTCATGCTGCTTGCCCTATGATGGCTTGGTTCGTGCCTCGAGCACCCAGACTCAAATGCTTTTGGCAGAATGGATCAGATCTCGGGGATTATTCTCAGACATGTTCCATTGGTGTGGCCATGTATTTTGGACATTTAAGAACCAAGTCGACCAACACAGACTCAAGGTAGATGTCATTTGCCCATCCACAAAACAATTGTGTGTTTATCTGAATCCGGCTCCCTTGGCTGGCCTTGCAGGCCACCTTATCTGAATTTGCCTGGATGACATGTAATCGGAGGAGTAAAGGAGGCCATCTTTGTGAAAAGAAACCGTCCATCATTAAACAGGACTGGAGGCCTCCATGTTCAACTATCCCGCTCTTACAATGCTGTTATTGCTAGTATCACTCAGCCCCCTGTGAACAGTAAACAGCCATCAGTGTGCTAATGATCCATCATTAGGCTGATGGTCCTTCTTGATCATGTGAGCAGCAGGTTTTGGTTGTCAGCAGCAAAGTGGTCGATCCACTACAAGAAGGTGCTATTTATAAGACTGAGCAGAATACAGCACCTCAGACTGAAGAAGTCTTTCGGATGAAAGATGAAACGTTTCTACATTTTTTTAAATTTTTATTTATTCTAATATTTATTTATTTATTTATTTATTGTCTTTCTTCTCAGCCAAGAAGAAATAGTTTGATGGGATTTTTTTTGTCTCCAATTCGTATGTGTCCAGTTTCAATTCTTATCTTGTCTGTTGAAACAGGTCTCACTTATAAATGAGTCTTAGAGGCTCAATGTGATTTATCTGTCTAAATAAAGGTTGAATGAATATATATATATATATATATATATATATATATATATATATATATATACACACATTATATATATATATATATGCACACACACACATACATACATTAAAGCTTGTTTTTCTCTTCAGTTTGCTTTCACTTACTTTATGCTAAAAATCAGATTAGGAATATAATGATAGTTTTTGGACTTTTGCTGCTGCATGTCTGAGTTTCATCACATTAAAATATTTTAGTTTAAATTCCTTTTTATTTTAAATTAAGACAATTATACAAAAAGTGGAGTAACAACCAAATCACCCTGAACTGGGTAAACTCGGAACACTGCAGGAAAAAAATCTAACAAAATGGATTTAAAAACGAAGATAAATAAATTGGAAGTAAATTGCTGGTAAAAATTGTCTGTATGCACACCTACATCTTCAGTCACCATATAAAAAGGGAAATTGTAAAATCTTTCTGTGCTGAATGACACAACAAGCAATACGTAGTGCTGGTGTTCAATTAAAAGTTATATTAATTTTAAATGAGCTTCAATTAGCAAGGCGATAACATGGCAGAGTAATTATATATTTTTTCATTTCTTAAATATTGATGCTGCTGTAATTGGAGCTGGAGAACAACTGTGCTACTGCATTTTTAGCAGAATTTTTTTCTATTCTTTTTTCTTTATAATTTGTAATATCTTTCACTGTGTCATTAGACTACTAATAATTTTTACATGCTGTCTTTTGCCAAACTATTGGCAGTTCTGACTTATTAAGTATGACATTTAAAACACTATAGTTTATATTTTATGAATAAATATTGCAAGAACAGATTTCATACATGAAACAGAAAAAAAAGCAAACATCACATTTACTCTGAAAGAAACAAGTAGGATCAATTACTAAAATTTGATTGCATCATCTTGAGCAACAACAAAGCCTTTAAAATGTAACTTGTTGCTATTTAAATTTAACTACCTGTTTGCTGCAGATTTTTTTTCCTCAATATTATTTTGTTCAAACCTTTACAAGTTTATTAGACAGTTTTATACATGCAGATATTGGATAATTTTGTATAATTGCTAGTACTTGCGGCTTTGGGGTAACAATTGATCAGACTCTTCCATCTCCATCTGCTTTGTTTGATTTAATCATATGACTGCTTGTTTTATTGACACTGTTTAAATCCCCTCAGCATTTCTCTCAGTTCAAATCTGTGAATCTAAAACTGAAACATTCAGTCATCCATTATCTTTACTCGCTTCTTCCCTTCGCTGGTGCCCAAGCCCAGTGGCACTGGAACAGAGGGGGCAATTGCCCCTCCCCCCACCTTATGGCCCTGCCCATTAGCTGGTCCCAGACATTTACACAGTCTACACCCAATGTTCCCTCTAAACTGTGCGCCTGTGCATACGCGCACTGTCCGCATATTCTCTGCGTACAAGGAAGTCTATGCTGCGCAGTTAGGTCATCTGCTCAAATGCCCAAGCAAAAATATCTGGTTATCTCCCGCTTTATAATAAACTGTCAGCCCGAGCGCAGCAGTCTCTACAATCTGTCGGTATGTGTGCTGACTGGAGAGAAAGAACCTAACCCCCCCAGGTCAAAACAGATCTGTGCCTTGTAATTTGTGTAGTGATAACAGAAGTTCACGAAGAGGTAAAAAATTCAGCCCATGAACTCACAGGCGAACTTTCATTCCAGCTAATTAGCGTCTTCTGGAGTTTGGCGCTGGCGTGCGAAGAAGCTAAGTAGCTATAAGCAACCTTAGCTTCTAGTGCTTTTCCAAGCTTTATACTGTATACAAAGTATTTCATTGCATACTGAGGAATAATATTTGGCATTGTGGATTTATCACAGAAGTTTACGGTCATCCGACGTCAAACAAAGGCGGTAAGTAAGCTAATCCCACGACTTGTGGCCATTTTTATCATGCTAAGTGTTAGCAAACCTTAGTGCTCAGTGTATATCTGGATGGTCAAAGGAAAAGTTTACAAGACAGTGGTGAGGCCAGCTATGTTGTATGGTCTGGAGACAGTGGCATTGACAAAAAGACACGAGAAAGAACTGGAAGTGGCAGAAATGAAGATCTTGAGGTTCTCCTTAGGTTTGTCCAAGGACCAGTGACATCATTGCTGCAGTCTTGACAGGTGACTCTCACTCTCCATCTGCCTGTGAAGACTGTCAACTCAGCTGATCCTGACTTTGCACCCACAGCCTATAATAAATAAAAACTGTACTTGTTTTTACACTCCTGTGTCTAGCTATTTTGAATCCAAAACCCTGGTTCGTGTCACTTTTGTCATAAGTTCTCCACAAACGGTTAAATGACATAAAAAGAGAAATATCTATCTACACCACTCTGTGAAAAAAGAACACCTTATTCATGACTGCAGTTTGTTACACATATTTATATTTTTTTCATTTTCAAAATAAAGACTTTTGTTGCAAAATTTTCCAAATCTGATGACTGTGAAAGTACCCATTTACATCACTGTGTGGCAAAATTGAACATGTGCGCCTGACATTCAAGGTGCATGAATAGATTGTGCAAGGTGACAAAAGATCCCCACGTCCCCTCCACTTCAAATAAAATCCGGCGCCACTGCCCATGCCCCACAGTCACTGTGTGAGAGGCAGCCCAACACAACCCTGGACAGATTGCAAGTCTATCACAGAGCTTCTGTA
Source organism: Nematolebias whitei (assembly GCF_014905685.2). NCBI lineage: Eukaryota > Metazoa > Chordata > Actinopteri > Cyprinodontiformes > Rivulidae > Nematolebias > Nematolebias whitei. The sequence continues at coordinate 44,666,559 of NC_056513.1, forward strand.
CATATAGAGACACATTAGACAACCATTCACTGCCTAGATCACACCTAGGGACAATTTAGAGATAGCAATTATTCTAACATGCATGTTTTTGGTCTGTGAAAGGAAACGGGAGTACCTGGAGAAAACCCACGCATGCACAGACAGAACATGCAAACTCCACAAAGAAAGGTGCCAGGCCAGGATTACACCCTTAAATTGTTAATACACTGCATCTGTGTTTTGTGAACTTGTGAACAAAATAGCAGTATTTGTAGTTTTCAATATAAATAAAAATGTATGACTCTTAACTTCAGGTGTGCACTAACTAAAAAGAAAATGTGTATGTACTTGGGTTTTGTTACCTTTCTTGGACCTTTCCTGGTATACCGGTAGTCCTTAGAGGCACAAAAGCCGAGTACTAATACGAACATCATATACTCGGTGTTTCCCCTACCATTATAAAAATAGGGCACCCCACCATGTTAACAGAACCAAGCGCCCTGCCCTGCTCTGCTCTGCCCACCGAACCAAACTGACCCACCCCCCAGCACTGCCGTAGCGCTAAGCTAGCAGCAAGAAATACAGATGCGCTAGCTAAAAATCTAGGTAGTGCTCTGTTCCCCTCACGCTGAGCCAACTCCCAACCCCCCGGTTGTAAACTGTCTGCACAAACAATGCGCAACACAGACGTGTCTCGGTCTCCACCATACTAACTCATCAACAAAAATCACAGAAGAGATGAGAGTCCTGCCAAGGCAAGTGATGTAGGGGAAACACTGTGTACTGATATTGGATTAAGGGAAAAGTTTGGATTAGGCTACAAAAACGGAAAGGTTGAATGGAAACCAATGCATTGTCTTCATGTGGTGAGAAATTTGTTAGTGTGTAGACTCTCACCTTGTCTGTTGCAATTATCCTGCTCCTGATGAACCATGTCCTTATGCCCTTTGGTTGTGCCGTACAGCAACCTGTCATAAAGCAAAACATTCTCTGGGTTACTTCACTCTTTTTAAAAAGGAAACTATCATGCACACTTCTAATGCACTTTTTATCCTTGTCTTGTTTCTATTAAAAAAATGTTTATGTTAAAACTTCTCTACCTTGTACAAACAAAGCTTTTTTATAGACATTATTCTTTGTCAACACAATTATGAAACTGTGAAGCTGATTTTTAAGTTAGAATAAGTAAGAATAAGGATTTAGTGAGATACATAATCCCCACTCATCCCCACACCCACATCCATTCTATCTTCATTTTGGGGGTTTAACTCTTGCAATTTTCACAAAACAACTGCTATTTCAAAGATGTAAAACATTTTTGTAAACAAAGAAAAAAAACTTCCAAAAAACAGTTGCCACATTACAGTCTTACAGTGTCAGCGACAGCAGTCTGTAATGTATTGCTGAAAGTGCGTACATGGTACGCTGTCTGTATGTCCCTAATCAGTATCCATATCTATTTGTCGTCACAGCTGGCAGGTGCACAAGCAGGTGCATGAGCAGGTGCATGAGCAGGTGCACGAGCAGGTGCATGAGCAGGTGCATGTGCAATGCTAATAAAGAGAACAGTACAAGGCTCAAGTTAACTCCCACCTAACTTTATGGCTAAGCTCAGCCTACACATGGTATAAGTAAGTGTATTACATAGTGAATGATAGAAGTTAGTGCTTTAGCATTAGCTTTCACTTTAAAAAAAAATCTGTTTAGCGGTTTAACATTATCAGAGCAAATTTTTTAGTAAGCTAATTAGAGGTTAGCAAAGCTAACTTTTTGATTAGCTGAGTCCACAATTGAGTTTATCAATTCTGTTGGCGCTGTCTTCTTAAGAGCAGGACAAGTCGGAGAAAATCACACTTAGTATTCGGTTGAACCTTGAGGTAAAGCCACCTCATGCTCTTTATTCCAATCAGTCTTTCAATCAGTCTGTCAATCAATCTCAGCTGTGCACAAATCTTACATTTTATACTATAATCCCATGATGATAAAGTCAGCGAAGAGCACATCTGTCAATATGTTAACACCGTCGCTTGCTCTTTCACTACACAAATTTGATTCAACACATTTTTCTTTTGTTTAAAATCCCTTGTTTTACACACCAAACACATAGCACATAAAAGTTTGAAGTTTCAATTTTGTAGCAGATTTAGTGAAAATGTCTGCCACCTTATCTCGTGTTGAGCAATAAACTATTATCTTGTCATCATTAAGTGCAGATCTAAGAAAATGATACTTAATACTGTATAAATATGCTTGCATCTTTGACAACATACAGGGCTCTTTGACAATGCTATTGCTCCTTGATTGTCCTCAAATATTGTCACTGGCATGTATTTACAAACTTCATCCATTCCATTCAACAACTGTACAAGATACAAACTTTCCTGTGTTGTTGCTGTCAATGCCATAAATTCTGGTTCACATGTTGACAAAGCCACAGTTTGTTGTTTCTTTGACTTCCATGAAATAAGAGGTCCATTTTTGTTGAGGCTATAACAATAGCCTGTATTGCTTCTTCTGTCCATTTGGTCTGTTGCCCAATCTGCATCACTATATGCCACAAGCTGAAGTTTCTCCTCATTTCTCTTATAACATACAATAAGTGTTTGTCCATTGTCCCCTTCAAGTAGCTCAACATGTTTAGCTTTTATCAAGTTGCATTCAATTCCTTGTTTAAATAGTCATTTGTGTCATTGTCATTCAAACAAATTTAAACTTTATTAAATTTATTTATTTAATTTACCCATAATACGTGTTTCAGTCTAGGCTAGTTATATCAGCCTTCCTTTTAATTTCATACCCTTCACCACATTTTCCAGGTTTAACATATCCTGAAAATGACAGTGTCCTAGAATGTTATGCCACTCCTTAATGTCATAACAACCTAAAGCTGCATCATTCTGTCCATCATCAACATCATTTTCATCAAAAATGTCAAGAAAATAAAGTCTGCTATCAAACCTGGTACCATCCTTACAGATCAGTTGATCATGTCTTTGTTTGAAGTTGACCGAAACTCCCTTAGATGTTGCTGCTTTAACAGAGATGATGCTCTGTGGGTACGTGGGAATGTACAGTGCCCGTGTTATCTCCACCTTCACGGTCTGTCCCTCTCTTTCTGACAGCCAAACCTCTGCATTGCCTCTCTTTAGTGCCACACCGCTCATCCTGATCACATCAGCGAGCTCCATGAAGTGTTCCTCTGATTGAAAAGCCTTGTTGAAGCATCTGAACTTCTTCAAATCATTGATTATGTGAGAAGTCGCACTGGTGTCCACCATTAGCCCTCTCTGTTTTAATCCACTGATCTGGCATTCGTTCATCTTGAAAACAATCGAGCGTTCATCCACGTCATCAGTTGCTTGTTACACACTTTCTGTCTTCCTTCGCTGACACAAACTTTCTTTGTGACTTGAACTTTTACATAAACTGCACCATTGTCTCGGTCCTTTGTAATTCCTCGGACATTGACATGCTTTGTGTCCCTTCTGACCGCAGTTGTTGCACATAAACGCCGATTTTCTTTGTCTCTGCATTACTTTATTCAGGAAACCACTTGCCGTCCTCATGTTATCTTCATCCACATTAGCATTAAACTTCTGTGTGTTTTCATAACTTCTCAGCTTAACTTTGAACTCACCAAAGGTTAGCTTGTAATCAATGCTTTGCGTTATGTGGAGTACAAATGGTTTAAATTGTTCAGGCAGACCTTTCAATATCATTGCGATCAATAGTCCATCACTCAGCTTCTCTCCAGCATTTCTAAGTGCCGTGATGGCAGTTTCAGCCCAAATAATGTAGTCCGTGGCAGTCTCATTGGCAGTTTTCTGAAGGGATGTTAGTTCTGTGCAGAGGCTAAATCCCCACTGCTTCCCTTTGCCCGCGTAATGATCTTGCAGGATCTGTAACACCTTTCTGCTGTCATCTGCTGCCTCTCTCATGACTAAAGCCAAACTTTTGTCGTCCAGAAACTGTATCAGTTTGGCACAGGCTTCCTCATTTTTCTCTGAGTCATCTTCTTCCTCGGAATCTGCATTCTGCTTGACTTTACCGAGTAGGACATATTTCAAGGCTAGCAGCTGTAGGTGACCCAAAAACTTTGTCTCTCACAACTTGTAGTTACTTTCGTCTCCATCAAAGCACAATCTTTGCCATCGACTTCCCATCTCCTTCCTGGGCCCATAACTTGTTGGCACTGTCATCTTCAGGGCAGGATAAGTTGGAGAAAATCACACTTACTCAGTATTTGGTTGAACCTTGAGGTAAAGCCACCTCATTCTCTTTATTCAAATCAGTCTTCAATCAGTCGCTCAATCAATCTCAGCTGTGCACAAATCTTTTATATAGTCCCATGATGGTGATATCAGTGAAGAGCACACCTGTCAATATGTTAACAGATATGTTAACAGATATGTTAACCCTAACCCTAACCCCCCAGGGCTGTGTGTTGAGCCCCCTCCAGTTTACTCTGCTACGTATGACTGCGTACCGAACGATCCATGCTGTCATATTGTAAAGTTTGCAGACGATACAGTGGTAGTTGGCTGCACCACAAACAATGATGAGTCCAGCTATAGGCAGGAGGTGGAACACCTGGAGAGCTGGTGCAGGACGAACAACCTTCACATCAGTGTGAATAAGAAGAAGGAGATGGTCGTGGACTTCAGAAAGAATAAACACACCTATGTATGTATATACATACATACATTCATATATA
>NC_056513.1:44671351-44679285 GCF_014905685.2 Nematolebias whitei
TAAGCCACTTTATGCAGCAGTGATTGTCTTAAAGTCCATTCCCATAAGGAAGTGACCATCAGATCCATCTACCCTGGTCTTTTAGGCCATTCTTTATAACCAAATTGCTGCATATACTTCAGGTTTGATGTTGTTGTTTGTGTACAACTATCTTTAAACCAAACCAAAAAAATCTCCATTCTACTGAGATCTAGGTTGTGACTGGAATGGTCCTGCTAGATGGTGGAACCCATGTACTGTCAAATCTCTGGAAGACTCCAACAAGTCTCTCTCAAATATTTCTCTGTATTTGTCTTTATCCACTGTTCTTTTAACTCTGACCAGCTTTACAGTCCCTGCTGAAGAAAAATATGCCCACAGCATGATGCTGCCACTACTATGCTTCACAGTACACAGATGGTGTTCTCTGCATGATGAGAAGTAGTCGGTTTGTCTCAGACATGGTGATGTTCTTTATATTTAGTCCAGTCTGACCACAGTACCTTCTTCAATGTTTGCAGAGTCTCAGATATGTTTTTTGATAAACTCCAAATGTTCTTATTTACTGCTGTTCTTTTTAGTAATCTCTACAATGGACCAATTGTCAATCTCATGCTATCTAAGCATCTTACTTTGTCACACTGTCTGCATATCTTCATTCACTACTTCCTTCTTCTCTTGAACCTCTTCTGGGGTCTCTTTCTCTTTGTTTTATCTCTAGCGGCTCCATATTTAATACTCTAACTCCAGAGTTCCTCTTTAGGGTTAGGCATTGTTTGAATTACAACGATTTTGATTCTGATTCTTGGTTTCAAATCCGGTTCCTATCGATTCCCGATTCCGATTCTTTTAGAGGCGGGGTTAAAAAGAAGACATGTCAATTCAATTCAATTCAATTCAGTTTATTTATATAATGCCAAGTCACAACAGAAGTTGTCTCAGGGCACTGAACAGAAAAAATCAAATATAAAAATAAGTTAACAGAAACTTTCATATACAAATAATAAGTTAATGTCACGTTTTCTGCTCTGCCTTCGATAGTTCCTGTTCCTGTTTGTTTCATCTCAGCTCCTGTCAACCTGCACCTCAATCTGCTCATGTAACCACGCCACTCAGCTGAGTCACCACAATCAGCCCTCATGCAGCTCACCTGTTGTCACCTGTATTTAAACCCCACAGCCACACAACTCAGAGCCATATTATTGAAAACCTCACAGTGAGTAAATGTCCAGTGTCCATGCCACAATTTTGGTTGTCTTCCTGGTTCTAACTTCATGTCTGTCTTACAGATTACCCATCTTGACCATTCCCTGCTTGCTTTGGATTATCTACTCCGCTTATGGTTCTTGTCAGAATAATCTGGCCAAAATGGATTTGATACAGACACAGGAATGGTGTGCTGGTGTGGAGGAGGCCATAGTTAAATTAGAGAAAGACATGCAGAAAAAGATTCACTTGATTCATATCTTGTCCCAGCAGATTTCACCACAGGCACCTATTCGTTTTACTATGACCTAGGCCACAGTACAACATCTAGTCTCTCCCAGCCAAGAACCCCGCCTGTCCCCTCCAGAACTGTTCAAAGGGGAACCTGATCAGTGTCGCCCATTTCTAACCCAGTGTGACATTCATTTTCAGCTGCAACCATCCTCCTTCCCATCTGAGCGATCCAAGGTGGCTTATGTAATCTCTCTTCTCTCAGGTAAAGCCAAATCTTGGGGTACAGCAGAATGACAAAATAACTCGAGGTAATGTCCCTCAAATCACTGGAGGACCTGGCAACCTGGGTTGATCTCCGTCTTTGGAAGAGACATCTACAAAGAGGGATCAGAGCTGAGGGAGCAGTTCAACCTTGGGGTGAGTCAAGAAGCAACCACACCACCTCCGTAAATATTACGTCTAATACCCCCTCTTCACAGCAACTTCCTGAGGAGCCCATGCAGTTGGGTAGAAGTCGACTCACTCCAGCGGAGAGGGAGAGAAGGAACCACCTTTGTTTCTACTGTGGGAAGGGAGGACACTCTGTGGCAAAGTGTACATTAAAGAGACCTGACTCTGTTGGAAAGAGAAGGACCCTATTGAGTCAGACCAGACTTTCCATGATCTCCTCTTCATTTACTCTACCTGCTGAGATCAAAGTGCATGGTGAGAAACCCGTATCTGTTTCTGCTTTCATCGATTCTGGAGCTGACAGAGTTTATTGATCATAAGTTCGCTAAAACTGTGGGCATAGAATTGGTTCAAACCACCAAACCCCATAAGATCTTGGCTTTAGATGGACATTCACTTCATGACACCTATCTTGAAACTGTGCCCGTTTCATTAAAACTCGGTGGCAACCACCAGGAAATAATAATGTTCTTTGTTATCAACTCTCCTCAATTTCCAGTCATTCTTGGTGCCACATGGTTTGGCAAACTTAATCCTCACATCAACTGGAGGGAGAGGGAAATTGTGGGTTGGTCAGAGGAATGTCTATCAACATGTTTGTTTAATGCGGTGTCACCTACTGTAACTCCTGACAAAATTGAGGAAACATACCCTGATCTCTCTAAGATGCCAGTTGATTATCACAACCTCAAGGAAGTGTTTTAATAAGATTAAAGCTACTTCTTTGCCTGCCCACAGACCATATGATTGTTCCATTGAGCTTTTACCTGGTACCACACCGCCTAGAGGTGGTCTGTATTCCTTATCTGAGCCAGAGAGTCAAGCCATGCAGAAATACATTAACGAATCACTCCAAGCTGGCATTATCCGACGCGTCTCCTGCTGGGGCTGTTTTTTTCTTTGTGGGCAAGAAGGATGGGTCACTCCGTCCTTGTATTGATTATTGGGGACTAAACAAGATTACAGTTAAGAACAAGTACCCCTTACCTCTCATGACATCTGCTTTCGATCTGCTGACCCAAGGACTCAAACATCCACCAGAAGCTGTTTATCAATAAATCTTTTGAACCTTCCTGTTGCCTGTGATCTGGTTCGAATCCCTAAATCTGGTTCTTGTCAGTTAACACTATTTATCTGAGGAGCAGACTGCTTTGCATTTAACTCCATGTTATAAATGAGCTAGCTAGCCAGATTTCTTTCTGGATGAAATAATTTTAACTTCTATTTGAATTTTAATTCTATGAACTTTTTACTTTATTAACTTTCCTATGAATTTCTCACAGGGTTATTTTCAGCCAGTATATAAATATCAAACTTATGAACTTCAATGTTATGAATTTTCTTGTCACATGGGTACACTTTCACAAGAGAGCTTTACGTTTGAAAAATTCATGGAAACACATTTCCACATGTCCAGTGTGTGATGCTGCAGCCATGTTACTGAGCTCTCACTGATGGACTAACCTGCTGCAGAATATCAAACTAAATTAATATTGTAAAAAAAAGAACAACTTGTACAACCCTGTCCAGATTAGCAGCAGGTACAGTATAAAATCAGTAACGGTTCTTGTTGAGGAAAATGATCATGTCTGCTTCTCAGGCAGTGTGTGTGAGTGTTCTGGACAGACATTGTCTCCTGCAGTGGAGAACACAAGTTTGCTGGGTGTGGAAGAAGCTTGAACATATGAGAATGCAAGATCTGACAGCAAAGGATAAGTCTTGTGTTGGTTCCATCACCACCAGCAGCAGGTTCCTCAGACAGAACGGCTGGTGGAATGTCCTGGTACATCTGCAGTCCTCTCTCCACTTGTTTCTTCATGGACATGGAGCTGTGACGTTATGTTCTGTTCCTCTTCCTCAGCAAAAAGCTCCTCCAGTGGAGACTTTCTGGACAGATTGTGGGGAGGTGGTTCCTAAACAAACAAGTTCATCAGTATTATCACTAAAAAGGGATTATTAAAGGCATGATCAAGACTGAGAATGTATATAATTTCAGCTATCATACACTTACACTCTCCTCTTCATTCCACTCCCTCATTCTCAGGCCTTTCCTCAGACTGCATGGTGACCTCATCTCCACAGTCTTCCTCTGTTGACCACAAAGAATATTAATAGCATTTAGATTTTAATGGCAGAAAAGGCCAGTTGTGCATGAATGACATTTCACCTGCTCAATCAGCTTTCTCTGGATCTGCTCCCAGACACCGTCATCCCTCTTCTGTTTAAAGAGCAGATCAGCTCAGATCAGCTCTGTAGTTACAGTGGACTTCTCCACTTATACCGAGATGGGATTAACTTATTTGACAAGTGGTCCATGGTAGGTGGTGTGCACTTGGGTTGATGGTTTTCTCCATGTCCCTGCAAACATATAACATGTAATGTCCCTGTTACTGTAACGTTAGCTGAGGATGGACTATTAATTAGCTTAGCTCTATTGTTATTGTCTAACTAAACTAAATGTTGGTGATTCCACATCTGAAAAGGGATGCAACCTTTTCACAATATATGCTGTAACCATTCTGTGGCACTCTTCATTCAATTACTGTAGTCGTTCAGACATCTTTCCTTTGGATGCTATGGTGAACGGAGAAGCACATCGTGGAGCCTGGCTAACATTATTAGCCATTTCAGGTCATTTGTCCATGAAAAAATACATGAGCTAACATTAGCTGTTTGTATTTGAGTTGACCTAGCGCTTTAAGTTGAGTATACATTGTTAGCTGCCTTAATGTTGGTATGAGACGTAGTTTATAGTTTTATTTACCTGATTCTGAGAGTCGGAGCCAGCAGAGAAAATACTCGGGCGGCGTGCTTCAAAGACGGGCTACTCTGTTACTTCTACACCTTCCTTTGCTCAATATAAAATTATTGCAAGTGCTGCATCGAGACGACTGGTCATTTTATTAAAGTTAAGCCACGTTTTCGATCGTGGCAGCTCACTCTCCATGTATGCAAACACTTCAGATGGATTCTTCCTCGTTGGTGTTCGGCGGGTGGCTTCTACTTCCGGTTGGCAGCTTCTACAACCGGTTGGCGGACTAGGCATCGAAAGTAGGAATCAAAAATAAATATTTCGAACGATTCCGGGAAAACCGGACAGGTAGTCCTGGTTCCAATTGATTCTCAATCCTTGATGCCCACCCTATTCCTCTTCCTTGATGCCCACCCTATTCCTCTTTCTCTTCAGATTGACATCAAACCTGTGGGAAATATGCACTGACAACAATGAACATCCCACCCTCCCTTTTTCTTTCCAGCTTCAAACTCATGATCCTGCTTGTTGTGGATTGGTCACCTAGGTTGGTCCCTTCTGAGGTCCTGTCAGGGCCACCATTTATGTTACATTCAAATCATTGTAAGCTGTATGAGAAAACATGGTGAATGGAATACATGCTTTTGAAAAAAAAAAACCTCTCCAGTCTTCTCCATCCTCGTGATCTGCAGTACTAACAAGTAGAGGCAGTACAAACCAAAGCTGGCAACGAAGTAAAATGTCCTCGCACTCTGTTTATTAGTTTTGGCAGGAAGGTCAAGTTTGATGAGTTTTTAAGCGAGTACAATTTTTGATGAGGAGCTGCATACTGACATAGTGCATGGAGCTGCAGCAAGAAGAAAAGGAAGATGCACTGCAGTGAAAAAAGAAATTGGGACAGAAACAGACAAAATTTCCCCTTCTTCCTTCAGCTGCTCCCTTCTATGAGTAAACATACGCAAGATAGGGCAGATGTTGTACACCAAATGCTCTTCCTGATGTAACATGGACTCAAACTTTCTGCCTCAGGAGACTGCAGCACTGACCACTGAACAACTGGACCTTATAGAAAGAAAAAGAATAAAAATCAAAATGGAAAAAAGTTTAAATCCATATTTAAATTAATTCATTTCAGTTTAATTGCATTGTAGACATATACAGATATGAAAAAATTGATGGCACCATTCCTAAAAAACAAAACAAAACCAAAAAACATGTAACATGAAACAACCCTCTTTTTTTCTACTCACTGATGTTCACTCATCTTTCCATGACTGATTCCCTGATATCACCCTAGATAAATAGAGAAGCTCCATACACACTGGTCATCTAATCTACATAGTGTCCTTCAGTCATCCTTACACTTTTTTAGGCTCAAAGAAAAAAATATTTATACAGAAAAATACATTAATTTATTCACATTTTGTACAGTAAATCTTTAAAATTAAGGTATAAAATGTGTGCAATCACTTATTTAACATGAAATTAGTCAAATATTTTTAGAAGTTTATAAAAATTTTTTTTACTGTCATTACAGATGATGTATGGTGATGATGGTAACAGAACCTTGATATGGGTAAGCAGATCACAAAACTGAGTGAAATGTTTGTTCTTCAGTTTTATTCAACAATATCTGTATTTTGTATTTATCTGAACTTTTGAACAGGAAAGATAAGCAGCTTTCATGCAGACACAGGTTGTGACATAGTTAAAACCTAACAACCTAAATAAAAAACAGTAGTTATTTGTAACGTTAATGAGCTAGTCCAGCTGAACAGTTTGCATGTAAAGGCAGTGTTTTTGCTCTAACTCCTGACTGCATCAGCTGAAGCTCTATATCTGTCAGAAGCTATCGTGTTTACCCACCTGGGTGACCTTCCAGACGAGATTTTTTTTTAAACAAAGTATTTATATTGATTTATTTGCTTTTTTACACAAAGAAAACAGAACAAAACAAAAGAAGAGAGAACAAAATCCCACCCCATCCCTCCCACACCAGACCAGTCACACATACACAAATAAACTACACAGGCACAAGTTCTCAACAAATGACACAAAGGATTGCCAGGTGTCCTAGAATCATCCTGCAGAACCCTTCAGGGTGTATATAATTTTTTCCAGATGGATATGGTACATCACTTCCCTTATCCAATGTATATATGCTGGGGAAAGTGGGTCCTCCAATTGCATAAAATCAGCCTCCTGGCCAGAAGAAAGCCTTAGACAATCACATCCTTCTCGCATTTTCTGAAGGACATATCCACTGGGACCACCCCAAACAACGAGATGAGTGATGATGGGTGTACAGTTGTGCCACATATTCCAGAGAAGGTGTCAAATATAAACTGCCACAAAGTCTGCAGTTTGGGCCAGGTCCTGAATGTATGTAAGAGTGTAGCTGGAGTTTGTTTGCAATAATTGCATGCGGGGTCCAGGTCGGCTTTGATCTTGGAAAACTTGTCTTTAGAGTACAGCCTATGCACTACCTTGAATTGGATGATAGCATGTCTCAGGCAGATCAAAGATGAGTAAATGTTTATAATGATAACAAAGTCCATGCTCAATAATCCAGGTATAAAATCCAACATTTTTCGGTCTGGTCATCTGGACAGTTTCTCTTTTTTTTGTGCTGAAATGTTTCGCCTTCGATCCGGAAGGCTTCATCAATTAAGGAAACACACAACAAAACTGATTCTTCCCCCAACAGCTTACTCCAAAGTGGAACAAACCAGTTTTGTTTGTGATAAGATGGTCTCTTTGGTACGCCCCTTCCTCCAATGCCGGCCCTCTTCCTTGTTGACAGTCGTGCCAAACTGGTTGGTGCAAGCAGATGCAAAAAGCAGGTGTCTTGAAACAGGATGATGTGTAACAATAAAAGTGCACAGCTCTAGTGTTTGTTTTTTCAGTCACCAACATACGTGTAATGTGTGTGTATTAAAACCTTATGATTAATCTAGCATTTCATGTCACTGGTATAGCAACTCTGATTATAGACAAATATAATGCAATATTCTGTTCTAGTTTACACTGTATAGTTTTTATCTAAAAAAGTTAAATCTGGTCCTCTGGACATTCAAAAAAACAAAACAAAGCAAATAAACAAAAAATGTAGAAACGTTTCGTCTCTCATCCGAGAGACTTCCTCAGTCTGAGGAGCTGTATTCAGCTCAGTCTCTTAAATAGCACCGTCTCAGAGTGGATCAACCAGTTATGCTGCTGACAACCAAAACCAGCTGATCACATGCTCAAGAAGGACCATCAGCCTAACAATGGATCATTAGCACACTGATGGCTGTTTACTGTTCACAGAGGG
>NC_056513.1:44679385-44681442 GCF_014905685.2 Nematolebias whitei
TGGTGTTGATGAGCTATTAGTACGTTAAACTTGTTTTGTTGTCGAGTCTTGGACTTGACATGCTGTGCTAAGCGTGCCTGATCTATACAGTCCAACACTTGCTGAAGTGTGGTCTGATCTAGACACGTTGTCAGTTTTCAGTTAGGGTTCAACTGTCCCCCTCTTACAATGCTGTGATTGCTAGTATCACTCAGCCCTCTGTGAACAGTAAACAGCCATCAGTGTGCTAATGATCCATTGTTAGGCTGATGGTCCTTCTTGAGCATGTGATCAGCTGGTTTTGGTTGTCAGCAGCAAAACTGGTTGATCCACTCTGAGACGGTGCTATTTAAGAGACTGAGCTGAATACAGCTCCTCAGACTGAGGAAGTCTCTCGGATGTGAGACGAAACGTTTCTACATTTTTTGTTGATTTGCTTTGTTTTGTTTTTTTGAATGTCAAGAGGACCAGATTTAACTTTTTTAGATTTTTCTACCTGGATTATTGAGCATGCATCAGGATATTTTGAACCACTTTGGCCAGGATTGCCTCAAACTAGTTAGAGAGTTTGAGAAAACAGCAAGGAAGAGGGCAGACTACAGGAAGCATTTGCGATTCAACCTCAGATGTCAACAAAGTGGCATCATTCCCAAGAGCCTGGAACTAAAATCTTCGGTCAGCGGGCACCGGGCAAGCAAGATCCTTCAGAAGGCACAGACCCAGCTGCTGAATGAACGGGTGAGACAGACCAATTTTACTATTGAGGCCTTGAAGGCCAAAGAAGAGCACATTAAACAGAAACTAACAACGTGTCTAGATCAGACCACACTTCAGCAAGTGTTGGACTGTACAGATCAGGCACGCTTAGCACAGCATGTCAAGTCCAAGACTCGACAACAAAATAAGTTTAACGTACTAATAGCTCATCAACACCATGACTATTCCAATAACAACCCATTCAGTGTACGACAACACTCCAGTAGTCAATTACATGCCAGGGAGACAGAAAAGTGGGTGAAGAATTTATCTGACAGACAGCTCACCCAGCCAGAGACAGAGATTCTTGCCAGGGGACTGAACTTTGCGGTTGCACCAAGTAGAATTCCTCTGGTGGAGATGGTCACAGCTACTGAGTCAGCCATCCGCAACAACAAAATGAAAGAGGCTGAAGCAGAACAGCTCAGAATCAAAGTTTCATCCTGCCTCAGCAATGCCAAACCACCACCTTCCAACATCAGTAGAGAGGAGAGGGATGCACTCACCACTCTTAGCAAGGACAAAAACATCATCATTCTCCCAGCAGACAAAGGAAGGTGCACAGGGATTTTGAACCAGAAAGACTATCATGAGAAAGTTATGACACTCCTTAGTGACTTAAACACTTATGAACCTCTGAAAAGAGATCCACGAAGTGGTTACAAGAAAAAGTTAATAGATTGCCTGAAAATTTTGGAGCAGGACAAGGCTATTGATCGTTTTCTGTACCACAGACTGTACCCAGGGGAGGCCACACCTTGTCTGTATGGTTTACCTAAAATCCACAAACAAGGTGTACCTTTAAGACCAATTGTTAGTATGATTAACTCTGTCACTTACAATGTTTCTAAATATCTGGCGTCTGTACTCATCCCTTTAGTTGGCAGCTCAGAACACCACATACAGAACACCATGGACTTTGTGGACAAGGTGAGGGATGTCATCATGGAGACTGATGAAACAATGGTCTCTTTTGATGTCACATCACTCTTTACATGCATTCCTGTTGATGATGCAGTAGAGGTGGTCAGTTTAAAATTAAAATCAGACACCACTCTGAGCAGCAGGACCACACTTTCTACAGAACAACTGTGTCAACTCTTGAAACTGTGCCTGCAGTCAACCTACTTCACATATGGGGAGCAATATTATAGGCAGAAACATGGGTGTGCTATGGGGTCTCCAGTTTCTCCTATTGTTGCCAACCTGTACATGGAGGAGGTAGAAAAGAGAGCCTTGACGTCCTTTTCAGGGACACCACCAAGTCATTGGTTCAGGTATGTTGACGACACCTGGGTTAAAATTAAATCTCAGGAAGTCCA
>NC_056513.1:44681542-44692623 GCF_014905685.2 Nematolebias whitei
GTGCTAATGATCCATTGTTAGGCTGATGGTCCTTCTTGAGCATGTGATCAGTTGGTTTTGGTTGTCAGCAGCAAAACTGGTTGATCCACTCTGAGACGGTGCTATTTAAGAGACTGAGCTGAATACATCTCCTCAGACTGAGGAAGTCTCTCAGATGAGAGACGAAACGTTTCTACATTTTTTGTTGATTTGCTTTGTTTTGTTTTTTTGAATGTCCAGAGGACCAGATTTAACTTTTTTAGATTTTTCTACCTGGATAATTGAGCATGCATCAGGATGTATAGTTTTTAGTTACTGTAAAATTAAAAATACTCAGTGTTAAATAATGATTTCTCTTTTACCTTCACCTTGAGATGAGAAGACTCAGTGGGATTTATGGCCCAAACAACAATTAAAACAAACCACTGTATTTTCTCTTACCTGAAGAAAAATAAAATCAACCCAACCACAAGTCTCTTACCTCACTATGCTCATGGAATAAAGGAGAAAAGTCTAAATAAAGTGGCAGCTCACCTCTACAAACTCTTCACAAAACTTTTTACAACTACAGGATCTAAAGTTGATGACAGGTCAGCTGCAGCAGGTTGGGGATGGAAGCAGACGTCATCCTCCTGCAGCTCCTCTATGCAGCATCACAACAGAGTACCTGCACAATAATTCACATGTTTTTGTCTTCCACTTTTTTTTTTTGATGATTCACACACAATTAACAGTTTCACACACGCACACACAAAGCACAACTTACAGTGATTCCTGATGGATGAAAAATAACATCCTGGCTGAGGTTTTCCTTTCATTTTATCCTGGATTCTTGTCAGCAGCCCGACATGTTTTCCACTTAAATTTGGTGATCTGTCCGTTGTGACACTGAAGTTTACTCCACAGAAGCTTCATTCTCTCATGACAGCAGACAGTTATAAAAATCTTCTCTGTTTTTTTCCTTACAGAGACTCCAGGATCAAAAACACCTCCATTATCTCAAAACTGTTGTTAATCCACAAATAAAAAAAAATAGATGAGCAGTGTCCTTTATTACTTTCATCCAGTAAACCGTAACTTAAAGGACTCTCTCTGCCTTTTAGCTTATTTTGCTAAATCTTCATCAATCAGTTCCACAAGGCGAGTCACAGTCCTGCATGATAAGTTTTTTTTTTACTGATCTTGGCCCTCCGGACACAATCAACCTGCTCTGTTTTTACCATGTTTCTTTTAAAAAATCGCCATCAAGAGAAAGGTTTGCTAGCATAGTTAGCAGTTAGCAAAGTGTATTCTTTGAAAACCGCAACAGTTTCTTGGCTTAAAAACTGCCTTTGATTGGACGTCAGTGAAACAATATGTTGTTGTCCAACCCATTTTAAACACTCGGCACTCAATGTACACTTTTCATTTTTTTGATAAACACGTTTTTACAGACGAGTTCGTAGGGCGAAGTAAAAATAAAAGCATACAAGAAAAAAATACTTTTTCTCCACTTGCCTCTAATACATGCCAGTGTCTGTAGTGCGCCTCTACTGAGGAAATGCTGGAACTACAGTTGAAACAACAAGTTTTTTTTCTTATTAAATTCAGTTTTTTAATATAATTTGAACCAGTGACGATTTTAACCTCTTTTTGGGGGTGCTTCAGCACCCCTAAATTTTACCTCAGCACCCCTGAAAAATAAAGTATATAATTATTATGATTTTTTTTTAAATTATTGTCCAAATTTTGGACAATTTTGGCGGGCCAATTAAAAAGCTCAACAGGCCGTATACGGCCCGCAGGCTGGGGTTTGCCCATGCCTGCATTAGCTGATTTTGTTTGAGGAAGAATATCTAATTTTCCTTTCACCCCATTTAAGGATATATATTGCAAAGTTGAATGTTATTTGTAACTTCATGGAGTAAGTTCTTTGAGTTTCAAAATATTTAGTTTGATTCTCTTCAGCAGGATTGCCAAGAACAAAATGTACCCATTCCAAAGTCTGTTAGCTAAACTGCAGACATATTTTGGCTGTTGTTTTTTTCTTTTGTTACTTTTAGTACCACTAGATCACGTGTCAAATCAAGGCCCGTGGGCCAAATCTGGCCCGCCAAAACAATTTCTGTGGCTCTCTGCACTCTAGAGGGCCACACAGAACTTCAAGATAACAGTTGTGTGCTTCAATAATATTTTATCAGTCATTCAAAACAGTTTTTATGTTTATAATGACAAATTACTCAAACATGAAATATTAAATTTTTAGAAGTAGTCATCAAATGCAGAGAACGTTATATTTTACCAGTTTGTTAATAGGTCGTTTTATACAATACAATACAATACAACTTTATTTATAGAGCACTTTAAAACAACACTGTTGGCCAAAGTGCTGTACACTAGGACATACAAAAACATAAAAACCCCACACGTTAAAAATGTGAAATAAAATAAAGATAACAAATAAAATAAAACAAATAACTTAGAGTCATTAAAACCAACATTTCAAACTGAAGTAAAAGCCAAAGAGAAAAGATGTGTCTTCAGAGAAGACTTAAAAACAGGAAGTGAGCCAGCTTGTCTGACATGCAGAGGCAGCTCGTTCCACAGTTTAGGGGCAGCGACTGAGAACGCTCGGTCACCTCTCAGTCTCCTGTTGGACCTTGGGACGACCAGCAGCAGCTGATCTGCTGACCTGAGAGAGCGTGAAGGAGTGTACAGCTGGAGCAGGTCGGACAGATACTGTGGGGCGAGACCATGAAGACATTTGAAAACAAATAAAAGAACCTTAAAATTAATCCTGAAGCGAACCGGGAGCCAATGAAGGGATTCTAAAACAGGGGTGATGTGTTCTCGTTTTTTGGTACCAGTTAAAAGGCGGGCAGCTGCGTTCTGAACCAGCTGAAGTCGAGTCAGTAATGACTGGCTCAGACCGACATAAAGAGAATTACAGTAATCCAGGCGAGTTGTGATGAAAGCATGGATTAAGATCTGAAAATGATGTTGTGACAGAAATGGTTTGACCTTGGCCAGTTGTCTCAAATGAAAGAAGCTGGACTTGATCACTGATTTAATCTGCGTGTCAAGTTTGAAGTCACTGTCCAGCCTCACGCCCAGGTTAGTTGCTGTCTCAGTCAGATGTTCTGTTAAAGAACCCAGATCAGCATGGATATTGGAGCCTTCACTAGGCTTAAACAACAAGACCTCTGTCTTTTTGTCATTAAAATGTAAGAAGTTTAGTGACATCCATGCTCTGACTTCTGCCATACACCCCAGGAGTTGTTTCAAGGAATGGTGTTTGCCCTGTTTTAACGGAACATAGATTTGGCTGTCATCAGCATAAAAATGAAAAGAAATGCCATGTTTCCGGAGAAGATGTCCCAGAGGGAGTAGATACAGGGAAAACAGAAGAGGGCCAAGTATAGAACCCTGAGGTACTCCACAAGTGAGAGGGGCTACAGAGGACTCCACAGCACCAATGCGCACGCAGAAGTTTCTTTCTGTCAAATAGGATCTGAACCACTGTAGAGCAGGACCCTGAATGCCCACCCAGTTCTCCAGACGAGACAGGAGGATGTGATGGTCTACTGTGTCGAAGGCAGCAGTCAAGTCCAACAACATTAAAACTACACAGTCACCAGAGTCTGCGGCTAAAAGAATGTCGTTGAAGACTTTCAGCAGCGCAGACTCAGTGCTGTGGTGAGTTTTAAAGCCAGATTGAAACTGTTCAAAAAGGTTGTGGTCGTTTAAGTATGATGTTAACTGATTGTAAACAATTTTCTCCAAGATCTTAGATATGAAGGGCAGTTTTGAGATGGGTCTAAAGTTGGACATTACTGTGGGGTCTAGGCTAGGTTTTTAATCAGTGGTGTCACAACTGCATGTTTAAAGCTCGCTGGTACCTGTCCACATGCCAAGCTGTCATTTATAATTTGGGACACATGAGGAGCCACGGTGTGAAAAACCTCTTTAAAAAGACGAGGTGGGATGGGATCATTTGGGGATCCAGCAGGTTTCATACGACCAGTGATGTCAGTTAAGGAAGACAGGGTGATGAGCTCAAACTGACTGAAGACATCAGAGCGTGTGACGGAGGGGTCGTAAGAAGGAGGGCTTATGAGAGCTCTAATGCTTGAAACCTTATTGATAAAAAAGCTCAGGAAGTTGTCACACATTTCAGTGGAGTTCTCTGGGCTGGCTGATTGTGGGGCGTTAAGAACAGAGGTGATTGTTTTAAAAAGCACACGTGGATTGCTGGAGTTGGAGGAGATGATGTCAGAGAAATATCTGTTTTTTGCAGCTCTAACAGTGGACTGATAGAAGCGCCAGCTGTCCCTCAGAGCTTGGAAAGACACCTGTAGTTTGTCCTTCTTCCACTTCCGCTCTGCTCTCCTGCACTGGCGTCTGGCAGATCGTGTGACCTCATCAGCCCAGGGGTCAGGCTTTGGTCTGGAAGCTCTTGTTTTTAATGGAGCCACAGCATCTAAAACGTTTTGACAGGCTGAGTTAAAATTAGATGAGAGAGCATCGATATCTGAATGAAGACCCACAGGGTCTGTGGGGCTGATGGCAGAACTAAAAGCTGCAGAGAACTGAGAAGCAGTGGAGGAGTTAATGACCCGACGGGGCTGTGCAGGAGCGCGAGGTTTGACTGAGCGACAGACGAGTGGCATGTCAAACACAACAGGCATGTGGTCTGAAAAGGCAGCATCACAAACTTCCACATTAGAAACATTAAAACCGTGAGCTAACACAAGGTCTAAGGTGTGGCCACATTCTTGTGTTGGATCAGACACAAACTGAAGCAAATTAAAAGAGTCTATCAGCTGTAAAAAGTCTTTGACCAACGGTTTATCAGCACAGCACACGGCGATGTTGAAATCTCCGACTATTAAGATCCTGTCATATTTAGGCAAGACTCCAGCCAAAAAATCTGCAAAGTCTGTCAGAAAGTCCTTGTTGTATTTTGGAGATCTGTATAAAACAGCACACAGTACGGGTTGTGAAGATCCGAGCTCAAACAAGTTGAACTCAAAGCTGGAATAACATGTTAAAGGTGTGATTTGTTTACAGAAATAGCTCTTCCTGTAAACAGTCGCTATTCCTCCTCCACGACCCGTCGTCCTTGGAGAGCTGAAGTATGCACAGTTTGGTGGCAGGAGTTCACAAAAAGCACTGGACTCACCGGCAGTTATCCATGTTTCAGTAATGAATAAAAAATCCAGACCACGGGAGGTGAAGAAGTCCTTCAGAATAAAGGTCTTGTTTGTTAAAGATCTAGCATTAACCAGAGCCATGTGAACATGAGATGGAGCCAGGGTGATGTCATCCATCCGAGGAGCTCTGTCCAGCAGCCGCAGGTTGTGGTGGTTCACTCCGCGGACGCGGAGGAGAGGAAAGGAGAGGCCGCGCAGCAGCGGCCCCCCACCCAGGCCAACAGCAGCCGGGGTGTGATCCGACGCAGGAGCCAGATCGAGCAGGTTGTGGTGGTTCACTCCGCGCACTCGGACGAGGGGGGGGGGGGGGAGGCATAGCGCAGGTTGTCCCTCACCCAGGCCAACAACAGGAGCCAGAGAAGAGCTGATGAGATCCAGGGAGCGCCATGAGATAAAACAATTAGATGCAGCTCCAAACTCAGAGAGAGCGGATAGGGAGGACGCCAGCTGAGCTTTCAGTCTGACCAGCTGGCCGCTGCGTCTCCCGCGGCGTCTGCGCGCTCTGCGCGCTGGTGGAGCTGGGGCGCGGCACAGGTAGGCCGGCACGTCCGACAGAAATGGAGGGAAAAAAGTTTTCTGGCTGTCATTCACAAACGGAGCCAAGTTGTTAATATCGGGTCGAAGATTAAAAAGCGTTTGGCGATTATACACCAGCAGAGAGTCGACACTAGTTATAAAAGCAAAAAACAACACAAAAACAATCAAAGTATGCAGGGAGAGGCAAGCCGAACACACTGGCGCCGCCATCTTGCCAATATATGATAAGATAACACTATATTATATAATAGTTTATGTTAGGTGGGTGAATGATCTGATCATCTGACTGTTGATTGCTGTAATCCACATTATTAGCAGAAATAGAGGGGCCCCAAACCAATTTTCACTTAGGGCCCCATGGAGGCTTGGGCCGGCCCTGACTCGTAGTGTATGTAAGGCAGAGATTAAAGCAGAAAAATATATTTTGACTGAAATCAAGCATCCCCCTTCCCCTCCATCACCCAATATTCAAGAGTTTTTTTTCCTTCATACAGGTCATTTCTCAAAGGTTTTCATGTAAATAGGAGTATAGTGTGTACATGACATTCGTAAAAGTACACAGTATAGTTTTCTCTAATGAAGCGTTGAATTTATAAGACTTTAACTTGCACATTTAGATTCACAATAGTAAAATTGGTCTGTCTCAGGAACTGAAATCTTCGGTCAGCGGGCACTGGGCAAGCAAGACCCTTCAAAAGGCACAGACCCAGCTGCTGAGTGAACGAGTGAAACAGACCAATTTTACTATTGAGGCCTTGAAGGCCAAAGAAAAGCAGATTAAACAAAAACGAACAATGTGCCTAGATCAGACCACACATCAGCAAGTGATGGACTGTATAGATCAGGTACACTTAGCACAGCATGTCCAGTCCAAGACTCGACAACAAAACAAGTTCTATGTCGTATAAGCTTCACCCTTTAAGGCTGTCGCTGATGGGTTTATCCCGTTATGCGCAAGCATCATACTGAAAAAATTAGTCCACGCCCACCTGCAGTGTGGGCCCCACCCGATCCGTATAAATTACATTAAGTGCGGGTAATCGGCTCCCATTTTTCTTCAGCAAGCTAATAAGAAACAACTGACCTTCAACGAGATGTCCAGCTCTAACACCATCTGCTTGTGTCCTTCCTGCAAGACCGGTTACTTGCTCAGCTTCGACCGGCACGACACCTGCGAGGGATGCCTGGGTCCCCGCCACGTTGCCCGCACTTCCTCCTGCCGCCTCTGTGTCGAGCTTCCACCGGAGGAAAGGCAGAGGAGAGCAGCATTGTTTAAGGCTACCATCGAGGACTACCTGTCCGTGGCGGGAGACTATTCTCTGGACGACGCCATGGATTTCTTCGACGCCGGCTCTCGGAGTGAATCGGATGATTCCTCTGGGACCGGTGATGTTAGCAGCAGCCCGACTGCTCGACTCCCCCGGGGTTTTCCGGCCTCAAGGCCACACCGCTCCCTGCCGTTGGCGCACTCCTCTCGGAGCTGCCTGCCATTATCCGGGAAGCTGCTAACGTAAAGGGGCTCTCCGTCCCCTACACCCCCCCCCCCCCCCGCTCAGATCGGATGATCTTGCGGGAAGGTTTGGCTCCATGCCGGCTCGCCGTCTTGATCCCATCTAGCCTCGTTTTCCAGCGGTGACATTGTACTGGAACGAGGCCGCAGCCGGTCCTGGTAGGTTGAGGGCGCCCGTCTCCACTTACGCTCCCATCACCAGAGTGGAGGGGTTCACCGAGCGGGGCTATCCCTCGGTACCTCCCCTTGAGCCAAGCCTCGCGGAAGCCTTCGGAGCGAAGCTGTCCAGGTTGGAGCAGCGTCCCGTCCCTCCCGGGAAACACGACCAGGCGGTGACCGCGCTCTCCAATTGAGCCCACCAGTATGCTTTTCAGGCGGCCGCAGCTAGCAACAACGTGGCGCTGCTAGCATTAGCATGTCCAAGAGACTGGAGACCGCGAACCTGCCCGAGGAGACAAAGAGCTCCCTCTGTAAGATGGCAGACGCCATCCTCAACATGTGCGCCGCTTCCACGGTTTGCCTGTCGAGGATTGCAGCGTGGATGACGTTGATCCAACGATCCACCTGGCTTCGTCACTCTCCCTCGCTGCCGGAAAAGCTGCACAAGGACCTGATGGAGGGCCCCATCACGTCGGACGCGCTGTTCGGAAGCAGCTTAAAAACCATGCTGGCGAATTAGAAGCAGTCGGAGGAGATGTCGGAAGCGGTGCGCCATCTCATCAAGCCGCGCGGCTCAGCCCGTCCCCCGGCCTGCTGGAGAGATCGTTGCGAGCAGAGGAAGAAACATCGGTGCTCCACGGCCGCAGCAGCTTCATTTTGCTCAGCTCCACCACCAGCCCCGCCCGTCAGAGACCACCCCTCCTCATTCCGGCAACCTGCACTTCAGCTTTTCCCCAGAGATTGCCTGCAGACGGCGCTCGGGGCAAACAAATCGCAGAGCTCACGGGGGAGAAGATTTAAAAAATGATGGTCTGCGGAGGATGTGTGTATAAATGACACAGAAGTCGAAATAAATGATTTTTCAATTATCAAAGTGTCTGTTTTTAGCCAGTCTGTAAGCTCGGATGAGCTCACAGCCGCTGCACACACATCCTCCACACATAAGGAGCCGGTGTCCTTAAATAAAAGTTTTTTAAACTCACCGCCGCTCTAACACATGACGAGACGCTCACTCGACACTACGGTAAGCGAAATAACTCGTTATCAATTAGACCCGCACGATCATCACCCAAGCGGTGTTAAACGCGCACCCACCCGAGCGAGGCAAGCAGCTTCCATCCAAACGGCGCAGTGTTGATGATGCACGCACAGCTGCCCGGCGCTCACCGGCTCACATCGGTATAAATGTGGGACCACAGGCCGGGTCCGGTGGAGGTCCCAGCTCTCAGCGAAAACAACACACGCCTCACCTGAGCAAACGCAAGCGGCCGTCATCCACCGCGTCTCAGCTCACGGCAGCTCACGGCGGCATAAGCGTGAGACAGCTGAACGAACCCGGTGACGAGCCCCGCCCCCAGCGAGAGCGGCGCACGTCCCTCCAGAGAAAACGTGTGCTCCCGCGGGGCTCGTAACCGTCACTCCGACAGCACGGCGTTGATGAAGTCACGCCCTCCGCCTCTCAACGTTCGCACAGCGACGTTAAACGTGCAGCCCCACGGCGTCATCAGCTGGCACACGCTTCGCCTCAGCACACACCGGCCCACCCAGACATGAAGGTTGGTCCGCGATCCAGACGCAGTGCAAGGGCACGTTCAGAACAGCCCTTTCGAGGAAGTCTCGCCTTGGGTCACGCGGAAAACACTTCCACGACGCATGACGGCGGTCGAGGCGATGGATTGGATGACATCCGTTCAAAACACGGCACATCACTTAAACGCTCGTCCACTCCACGAACGTTACGCAGAGTGGCTAAAAACATGCTCGCCGGACAGATGGATGGACAGGGTGTTATGCAAGGGTTACACGCTGCAATTTGCAACCCGACCCCCTCCGTTCGGAGTAGTTATAGAGACGGTCCTGTCATCACCAGACCAAATCTCATCCTTAAATGCAGAAGTTCAAGAGCTTCTGATAAAAGGCGTAATCTCCAGAGTTCCCAACGGAGAGGAAAACACAGGGTTTTACTCACGCTACTTCCTGGTCCTCAAACGGACCGGAGGGATGAGACCGATCTGTCAGCTTTCAACAAAGTGATCATGGACAGACCGTTTCACATGCTGACAACCAGACAGCTGTTGGACAACATCCAGAGAAACGACTGGTTTGTTTCCATCAATCTAAAGATGCTTATTTTCACATACCGATCATCCCAAAACACAGGAAATTTCTGTGTTTCGCCTTTCAGGGGATGAAGTATCAGTACAACAGGCTGCCTTTCGGGTATTCCCCCGTGCCTCGTACGTTCTCAAAGTGTGTGGAGACAGCCCTGCATCCACTGCACAGAGCAGGGATGAGAATTTTGTTTTACCTGGACGACCTGCTGCTCCTGTCACACTCCAGACAGGAGGCGCTGATGCAGGCTCAGGTGTTGACATAACACCTGTTAAATCTGGGCTTCGCCATAAATTGGAAGAAAAGCTCAATTTTCCCGGCCCAGACAATTGTTTATCTGGGAGTGGAATTAAATTCAACCACAATGAAGGCTCGTTTATCACAAACGAGAATCGACACTTTAAAAAGTCAACTCCGCCACGTAAGACCTGGCAAAGTGGTAACAGCAATCTCCGTCATGAAGCTGTTGGGAATGGTGTCATCAGCTCACACAGTGGTTCCGCTGGGTTTGTTACACATGAGACGCCTCCAGAGGTGGTTTGCGCGTCTGCGTGTGGATCCAGTAAAACAAAAGAGATGGATGATCACTGTCCCTCCCTCCGTGAGAGCAGACCTCCGACACTGGGGAAACACCCTGGTTCTGTCAGAGGGAGTTCCCATCAGCAGACCCACGTCACACGTGTCAGTCTTCACGGATGCGTCGCTGTCAGGCTGGGGGGGGACATGCCTATCTCAAGCAGTAGGGGCGCTGTGGCCCCACCGCACATCAGCCCACATCAATGTTTTGGAGTGTCGCACAGTGCTGAATGTGATTCAACACTTTGCTCCCGTGCTACAGAATCAACATGTGTTGATTCACACAGACAACATGGTGACTACTGCGTACATAAACCGTCAGGGGTGTGTGCGTTCAGCCCAGATGTTACACATTGCGCGAAAGCTACTGTGTTGGGCTCACCAAAATCTGCTCTCCACCAGAGCAGTTTACATACCCGGTGTTCTGAACAGAGGGGCAGATGTGATGTCCAGGGGCGGCCACGTCACGTGGACTGGACCCTCCATCCAGACCTGATGGTTCAGACGTGGCAGAAGTTTGGCAAAGCAGCTGTGGACCTGTTTGCGACACGAGAGAACGCTCAGTGTCAACTATGTTTTTCCCTGAGCCCGTGAGACGATCCACCGCTGGGGGTGGATGCATTTGCTCACAGCCCATGGCCCAAAATCGCTTCTGTACGCATTTCCCCCACCTCCTCTGATTTTACGGTTCCTGAACCGAGTTCAGGAGGAGGGATTGACAGCTCTCCTGGTGGCTCCCGAGCGCGTGAACGCACCATGGTTCCCAGTCCTGCAATGTCTGTTGTCGGGTCGCCCGTGGAAACTGCCGTGGAGGGAGGATGCTCTCCTTCAAGCAGGAGGAGCGATCAGGAGTTACCCAGAAATAGGCCAGCACCTGTGGGTCTGGCCGCTGAGCGGTCCCGCTTAGAGAGGATGGGTCTCCCACAGGAGGTAGTGCGCACAATCCAGGATTCACGTGCTGCATCTATCACAGCTCTGTACACATCAAAGTGGACGGCTTTTCAGCGCTGGTGTAC
>NC_056513.1:44692723-44700182 GCF_014905685.2 Nematolebias whitei
CATCAGCCCACATCAATGTTTTGGAGTGTCGCACAGTGCTGAATGTGATTCAACACTTTGCTCCCGTGCTACAGAATCAACATGTGTTGATTCACACAGACAACATGGTGACTACTGCGTACATAAACCGTCAGGGGTGTGTGCGTTCAGCCCAGATGTTACACATTGCGCGAAAGCTACTGTGTTGGGCTCACCAAAATCTGCTCTCCACCAGAGCAGTTTACATACCCGGTGTTCTGAACAGAGGGGCAGATGTGATGTCCAGGGGCGGCCACGTCACGTGGACTGGACCCTCCATCCAGACCTGATGGTTCAGACGTGGCAGAAGTTTGGCAAAGCAGCTGTGGACCTGTTTGCGACACGAGAGAACGCTCAGTGTCAACTATGTTTTTCCCTGAGCCCGTGAGACGATCCACCGCTGGGGGTGGATGCATTTGCTCACAGCCCATGGCCCAAAATCGCTTCTGTACGCATTTCCCCCACCTCCTCTGATTTTACGGTTCCTGAACCGAGTTCAGGAGGAGGGATTGACAGCTCTCCTGGTGGCTCCCGAGCGCGTGAACGCACCATGGTTCCCAGTCCTGCAATGTCTGTTGTCGGGTCGCCCGTGGAAACTGCCGTGGAGGGAGGATGCTCTCCTTCAAGCAGGAGGAGCGATCAGGAGTTACCCAGAAATAGGCCAGCACCTGTGGGTCTGGCCGCTGAGCGGTCCCGCTTAGAGAGGATGGGTCTCCCACAGGAGGTAGTGCGCACAATCCAGGATTCACGTGCTGCATCTATCACAGCTCTGTACACATCAAAGTGGACGGCTTTTCAGCGCTGGTGTACAGAGAAAGGTGTAGAGGCCACCTCATGCCCATTAGGCGGCGTGTTGTCTTTTTTACAACAGCTGATGGATAGGAAGTTGGCATTCAGCACTATTCAAACGTACGCTGCAGCCATCTCTTCCTGCCACGAAGGGTTCGGAGACAGAACAGCTTTTAATCACCCGCTGATGGAGCGGTTTCTAAAAGGTGTACAGAGACGCAGGCCTGCTTCACGCCCACTTGCTTCACAGTGGGATTTAATGCTGGTCCTGCAAGCCCTGATCAAAGCTCCATTTGAGCCTCTGGATCAGGTTTCACTTAAATTCTTGTCTCTTAAAACAGCCCTGCTGCTGGCTTTAACATCCACTAAGAGGGTGAGTGATTTATATGCCCTCTCTGTCGCTCCGTCATGTTTCTGAATTCAGGCTGACGGTAGTTCAGCTGATTTAAGACCAAACCCAGCTTTTATGCCTAAAAACATCACGAGCTCTTTTAAATCAAGAGTGATATCGTTGGAGGGGTTTTTCCCTCCCCCCCCCCACAGATCAGAAGAAGAAGCATCTTTCATCTTCTCTGACCAGTGCGGGCGTTGACGT
This sequence comes from Nematolebias whitei, assembly GCF_014905685.2. Lineage (NCBI taxonomy): Eukaryota > Metazoa > Chordata > Actinopteri > Cyprinodontiformes > Rivulidae > Nematolebias > Nematolebias whitei. The sequence goes on from NC_056513.1 coordinate 44,694,126, forward strand.
GTTTCATAGCGCGCACAGCTGTAATGTGTCAAACTCAACACCTGTTTGTGCATTATAGAGATGCATCTGCAGGTCGCCCGTTATCCACCCAGCGCTTGTCACACTGGCTGTGTGAGGCCATTTCTGAAGCCTACAGAGCATCAGATTTAGAGCCTCCTGTCAACCTCAAGCACACTCGACCAGGGTTATCGCATCTTCTACTGCTCTGCATAATGGTATGTCAATGCAGGACATTTGCACTGCGGCTGCGTGGTCAACACCCTGCTCATTCATTCGCTTTATTTACGTGATGTGACGGCTCGTTCCATGACACATTCTGTCCTTAGTGCTCTAACAGAATGAATATTGTTGTTTTTCATGGAACTCTGTTTAAGCTCACATCTGTCTGCATGCATTACAGTGTGAGATGTTGTTATCAGTCACAAGTTGTGTCTGTGATTTTGGTTCTATTGTCATTAATCAGTTCATGACTATTGTTACCAATCAGTTCATTGTTCAATAATCAGTTCATTGATATTAATCTGTTTATACTGTTCAATCATGAATCAGTTGCTTCATGCCCCCCCCACCCCTCCTCTTTTCAATATCTTCCCCGTTGAAGTTTTTTTCCGGGGCATTCATGCTTTGTCAGAACGCATAGTTGCACAACATGCGTCTGTGTAGGGCACACAATTACGCGATGCGTAGTTATGCACACGGGGAGCTGAGTGACAAGACGTTTTTTGGGCAAGCTTTCGTTCTTACTGTGTTCGAATGGACCCAGTGAGGCGAGGACCACATCCGCTTCGCCCTTAACCCATCAACGACAGCCTTAAAGGGCGAAGCTTATATGACATAGAATGTTGGTTACGTACTGTAACCCCAGATTCTATGAGTATAGGCATAGCCCTTTAAGCGTCCGGCCTCACTGGCTCCTGAATAGCTGAAGAAAAAATAAGCTATTTGGGAGCAGATTACCCGCTCTTAATGTAATTTATACGAATTGGGTGGGGCCCACACAGCAGGTGGGCGTGGACTAATTTTTTCAGTATGATGCTTGCGCATAACGGGATAAACCCATCAGCGACAGCCTTAAAGGGCTACGCTTATACTCATAGAATCTGGGGTTACAGTACGTAACCAACGTTTAACTTTCTAATAACTCATCAAAACCATCACAATTCCAATAACAACACATTCAGTGTAGGACAACACTCCAGTAGTCAATTACATGCCAGGGAGACAGAAAAGTGGGTGAAGAATTTATCTGACAGACAGCTCACCCAGCTGGAGACAGAGGATCTTGCCAGGGGACTGAACTTTGCGGTTGCACCAAGTAGAATTCCTCCGGTGGAGATGATCACAGCCACAGAATCAGCCATCCGCAATAACAAAATTAAAGCGGGTGAAGCGGAACAACTCAGAATCAAAGTTTCAGCCTGCCTCAGCAATGCCAAACCACCACTGGACATTCAAAAAAACAAAACAAAGCAACTGCTTTGTTTTGTTTTTTTGAATGGCCAGAGGACCAGATTTAACTTTTTTAGATTTTTCTACCTGGATTATTGATCATGCATCAGGATATTTAAGACCATTTGTTAGCATGATTAACTCTGTCACTTACAATGTTTCCAAATATCTGGCGTCTGTACTCATCGCTTTAGCTGGCAGCTCAGAATACCACATACAGAACACCATGGACTTTGTGGATAAGGTGAGGGATGTGATCATGGAGACTGATGAAACAATGGTCTCTTTTGATGTCACATCACTCTTTACATGCATTCCTGTTGATGATGCAGTAGAGGTGGTCAGTTTAAGATTAAAATCAGACACCACTCTGAGCAGCAGGACCACGCTTTCTACAGAACAACTGTGTCAACTCTTGAAACTGTGCTTGCAGTCAACCTACTTCACATATGGGGAGCAATATTATAGGCAGAAACATGGGTGTGCTATGGGGTCTCCAGTTTCTCCTATCGTTGCCAATCTGTACATGGAGGAGGTAGAAAAGAGAGCCTTGACGTCCTTTTCAGGGATACCACCAAGTCATTGGTTCAGGTATGCTGACGACACCTGGGTTAAAAATAAATCTCAGGATGTCCAATATTTTACTGATCACATCAACTCTGTGGATAAATACATCAAGTTCACACGAGAAGATGTAAAAAATGGCAGGTTGGCTTTCTTGGACTGTGAGGTCTCAGTCTCTGATAGAGGACATTTGCAAACTGAGGTGTACCGCAAACCCACCCACACAGACCAGTATTTGCAGTTTGACTCCCATCACCCTTTGGAGCACAAGTTAGGAGTCATCAGGACTCTGTATCACAGAGCAGACAGCGTCCCCACTAGCTCAGGAGCCAGGCAGAAGGAGAAATCCCACACAAGACAGGCTCTAGAGCAATGTGGATATCCTAACTGGGCCTTCCTAAAAGCAGAGAAGAAACCCAAACAGGACTCCAGTCAGCCAACAGGTGAAAAGGAGGAACCTAGACCCAGACCAGTGGTCATTCCGTATGTTGAGGGAGTATCAGAGAAACTGAGATGTTTATTTTCTAAACATAACGTCCCAGTGGCTTTTAAACCCCAAAATACATTACGGTAAAGACTGGTTCATCCCAAAGATCCAGTCCCCCGGCACAAACAGAGTAATGTTGTGTATGTTGTTCAGTGTCAGGAGGGTGATCAGTCTTACATCGGGGAAACTAAACAGCCACTGGCCAAAAGGATGGCCCAGCACAGAAGATCAACATCATCAGGCCAGGACTCTGCGGTCTACACTCATCTCCAGGCCAGCGGTCACTCTTTCAGGGATGAAGATGTTCACATCCTGGACAGAGAGGAACGATGGTTTGAGAGAGGAGTAAAGGAGGCCATCTTTGTGAAAAGAAACCGTCTATTGTTAAACAGGGGTGGAGGCCTCCGGGTTCAACTGTCCCCCTCTTACAATGCTGTGATTGCTAGTATCACTCAGCCCTCTGTGAACAGTAAACAGCCATCAGTGTGCTAATGATCCATTGTTAGGCTGATGGTCCTTCTTGAGCATGTGATCAGCTGGTTTTGGTTGTCAGCAGCAAAACTGGTTGATCCACTCTGAGACGGTGCTATTTAAGAGACTGAGCTGAATACAGCTCCTCAGACTGAGGAAGTCTCTCGGATGAGAGACGAAACGTTTCTACATTTTTTTGTTGATTTGCTTTGTTTTGTTTTTTTGAATGTCCAGAGGACCAGATTTAACTTTTTTAGAATTCACATTTCAGTTTACATTAATTTGGTGTTAAACAGAGACTGATTTTTCCTCTCCGAGAGGTGGTGTCCACACAACGAGGTTATTTGCATAATAAATGCATATCCGATGAGCTTAACTCATAACTGATAATTAACAATATATATCCAGCCCCATACCACCTTACATTGGCTATTTTCATGTTGTTTGGAAATATTCCTGTTGAGAATAATAAATTACATATATATGTAAACAGCTCAATAACACAATTCATTATATTCTTTACAAACATCATTTCCATGTCCACCCAATCGTTTGTCTGCAAGAGTTTTTACAATACTCGTTAGTGCTTCTTTATCAGTTCCATCAATAAAAATACTGTTGGAACAACCCGTGACTGTATGATTCACATTTTTTTCTACTTTTGGTATTTTCGTTGCGAGACTCGGGCCAACATTCACAAAATAATGATTTAACCCATTTACAATTTCATTTTGATCATGGATTTCTTTACCATCCTTTACAAAATACTGTGGAATACCTGATTTTACTTCATGATTTTTCAGGACACTATTCATTATTTGCCATTTTGCCCTCATATTACCATTACTTTTGTCTAATAAATCACTGTAATATTTCTTCTTATACTTTCTTTTAATCCATACCAACTTATTTTTATACTTCTTTTATCTCTCTTCTGCTTCTTTTGTTCTTAATTTCAGGAAGCATGAGTACAAGTAGTGCTTTTTTTTTATCAAGCATTTCTTAACCCTTTGGTCATCCATGGTTTGTCAACAACATCTTTCTTCGTGTAATTTTTTTGCACACAATTATTTTCGTACAGAGCTTCTAAAATATTCATAAATGCATCATATGCTCTGTTCACATCACCAACATACACATCCTTCCAATTTTGTTTTCTTAAATCGTCTTTTAATTTATCCAAAGCTTTTTGTGATGTGTTTATTATTGTTTTTTTCTTAATTGTATCTACTTTTATATTGTATTGGTCATTTTTATAAATTGTGACAACTGGTAAGTGATCACTTACATCAGTAACAAAAATACCACCCATTATCTCTTTATTTGTTATATTAGTAAAAATATTATCAATTATTGTAGCACTATGGGTAGTAATTCTTGTAGGTTTTGATATTAATGGATAAAGATTTAAACTGTAAATTGAGTTTATAAATGTACCAATATTATTTGAGTCAGTTTTATTTCCCAGGTCAATATTGAAGTCTCCACACACAAAAAAAAATGTTTTGTTAGAACTCCTGCCCAGTAGCTCCATGATTTGATCGGTGAATAGCTCTATATTTGAATCAGGTGATCGATATACACAACTTATCATTATATTTTTATTTAGTTTGTATCCATTTTTATCCATATTTATTAATTCCTTATGTACCAAGTTGTTTCAGTTTTATTTCTTAATTTTGTAACTTGGCCCCTCCTGAACTCATCTAAATCCTTCTTAATCCTTCAGTTCTTTTATTAATTTAGACTGTGACCCTTCCTTAGCTCTAACCCAGATGTTTCCATTTCTTGTCCAAATTGCTACAATTCTTTTCTGTTTTTTCAACAATCCTGCCTCACGGGCGATGCTTCCATTTTTTATTTTTTTTGTTAGATTCTAGATTGTAGATTATATAGACATTTGTTCCCTTCAGTTTTCTTGCTTGCACCATCAGATTATTTCTTGCTTTCCTACTGATGAACCTAACAGCAATAGATGGTTTAACCAAAAAAAGGTCCATGCTCAATAATCCAGGTATACAATCCAACAATTTTCAGTCAGGTCATCTGGACAGTTTCTTTTTTTTTTCTGAAATGTTTTAACTTCCATCCGGAAGGCTTCATCAGTCAAGGAAACACAAAACACAAAACTGGTTCTTCCCCCAAACAGCTGTTTGGCACTGTTTCAATGGGATTTTGGGTGGTAACAGAGGAGCACTAGTAGTGGCCTATGATCTGTTTGAGTTTGAGGACAAGCAGTACGTCATACTACAATAGAACAGAATAGAACAGAATAGAACAGAATAGAATAGAATAGAATAGAATAGAATAGAATAGAATAGAATAGAATAGAAACAGCCTTTATTGTCCCATGGATGGGAAATTCAAGTGTAACAGCAACAACAGCAGCAACAGATAAAAAGATAAAAATATTTCACAAAAAAGTTCCTAAATGTTAATAAACAACACAATATATAAATAAATAAGATAAACAATATCAATAATAATGTTCTGTATGTGTTGGAACATTGATAAGGACAGACTATTGACAGTACAGTTTTACAGGCAGAGTGTGTGTTTCAGCAGAGGTCAGCGTGTATTTAATCTTTATTGAGTTTGTTGGGAGCAGTGATGGTTGTAGAGTCTAACAGCTGCTGGAGGAAGGACCTGCGGTGACGCTCCTTTGTGCATTTAGGAGCAGGAATCTGTCACTGAACGAGCTCTCCAGTTCAGCAACAGCTTCATGGGGTGGGAGACGTTGTTCAGCAATGATGTTATTTTAGCTGGAGTCCTTCTGTCTCCCACCACCTGCACTGGGTCGAGGGGGCGTCCAAGCACCGAGCTGGTCTTCTTGATGAGCTTATCTAGCTGCTTCTTCTCAGCTGATGATAAGCTGCTGCTCCAACACACAACACCATAGAAGATGGCTGATTCCACTACCGAGTCAAAGAAGGTCTTCAGGAGCACCACCTGCACTCCAAAAGACCTCAGTCTCCTCAGCAGGTAGAGTCTGCTCTGACCCTTCCTGTAAAGTGCATCAGTGTTGTGAAACCAGTCCAGTTTATTGTTCAGGTGAACACCCAGGTACTTGTAAGAGTCCACAATCT
>NC_056513.1:44700282-44702330 GCF_014905685.2 Nematolebias whitei
TTTATTGTTCAGGTGAACACCCAGGTACTTGTAAGAGTCCACAATCTTGATGTTCACACCCTGGATGTTCACCGGGGTCAGTGAGGTGGGTCTGTGCCTGCGGAAATCCACCACCAGCTCCTTAGTTTTAGCAGCGTTGATCAGGAGGTGGTTCAGCTGGCACCAGTCCACAAAGTCTTGAGTCCACTGTCTGCACTCTGAGCCGTCCTCACCTGTGATGAGGCCGACTATGACAGAGTCATCAGAAAACTTTTGCAGATGGCAGTGTGGGGAGTTGATGGTGAAGTCTGCAGTGTAGAGAGTGAAGAGGAACGGTGCCAGCACAGTTCCCTGCGGGACCCCCGTACTGCAGACAAGCCTATCAGAGACACAGCCCTGTGTCCTCACATACTGTGGGCGTCCAGTGAGGTAATCCAGTTTCCACTGGGACATGTGGTGATCTACTTCTGATAACTCCAGCTTGTCCCGCAGAAGTCCTGGCTGGATGGTGTTGAAAGCACTGGTGAAATCAAAGAACATGATCCTCATGGTGTTTCTCCAGGTGGGTCAGAGCTTGCTGCCTGAGGTAGATGATGGCATCATCCACCCCAGTGCCAGGCCGGTAGGCAAACTGCAATGGATCCAATGAAGACCTCACCAGATGGCAGATGGTTAGTTGACTACTATTCAAAATACACTGAAATTGAACTGTTAAAAGGCCAGCAAAGCCGTACTACTATTGAAGCCCTGAAGTCTCAGTTCAGAAGGCATGGCATCCATGCCATTCAGATAACGGACCACAGTATGTATCTGAGGAATTCCGAGTCCTGTCAAAGCTACATCATTCTGTACAAAACATTGCCTCACACGCTACACTCTAATGGTGAAGCAGAGTGTGCAGTGCAAACAGTTGAGACTTTGGAGCAAAGCAACTGAAAAATATCTGGTTCTATTGGACTACCGGACAACTTCACTTGAGTCATTTGGCCTGTCACCTGCACAGCTGCTTATGGGCAGGAGACTTCGCAACAAACTGCCAACTGCTCATACTCAGACCGATGGCTTATGACCCCCTCAAAATCAAGCATCTTCTAGACAAGACTAAAGACACACACAAGTTCTATTATGACAGAAGAGCAAGTAGTCCCCGTCCAGACATACGACCTGGAGATGAAGTCAGATGGCACGTATCCTGACAAAAAGAGATGGATTTGTTATAAGTGTCACCAAGACCCAGATACTAAACAGCCTCCAAGATGCTGTGATCCTGATGCTAACATGCTGAACATTGATGGGATAAACCTGGAAGACGTCACCAACTTCTGTTATTTGGGCTGCCAGATAAGAAATGACAACCACCTTGCATCTGAAATCCCTGTGCGTATAGCGGGAGCTGCTGTCACCTTGGGCAAGTTAAATCAGCGTGTGTGGAAATCTCATGACATCACACTGCAGATGAAACTTGCAGTTTACCATGCCATAGTACTGCCGATCCTTTCATATGCCACTGAAACCTGGTGCCTGTTTAAAGGTGACATTAGGAGTAGGGATGCACCGATCCACATTTTTTTACTTCCGATCCGATCCCGATACCTAAGTCTGGATATTGACCGATACGACCCAATTCCGATATCATCATCATTATTAATTTTATATGAGGCTGTAATAATCTCCTTTCAAGTACAATTTGTACAAATATATGCATGCATGTCCAAAAAGGCAATTTGAGGTAAGTTTTATTAATGTTGGATAAGTTTTAAAGTTAGAATTAAATTCTGCTAACACAAAACATGTTTCTTTTTATTCCTAGCTTTAAAGTGGATATTAAAGTGATTAATTTAAGTGATTGTTTAAAGTTATTTTATATATTTTTTTTAAATAAGGAACAGATATAAGATGTTTTTCTTCTTTCTGTACTCTTTTCATTCAATGTTTTTTTTTTGATGAATTTGTTTATTTTGTTTCTTTTAAATGAATGAATAAATGAATTAAATGTTAAATGGTTTTAAACATCTGCTAAGTTCATGGCATAAACCAACAGACATGTTCCTGTTTTTAGTATTTTACAT
>NC_056513.1:44702430-44718364 GCF_014905685.2 Nematolebias whitei
TATATATATATATATATATATATATATATAATTTTCTTGTAATTTTCAAATCATGTTTTTTATGATTGTCTGCTGTTGTACTGATAAATATCTCCTGGAGGATAAACTATATCTTGGCTGCAAGTATCAAGCTGCAAAATCCTTTGTTTTCTACAACTGATAGCTGTTGGTCATTAATTACGATGAAGTTTAGCGACTTCTCGGTAAACATTCAAGCTCCAGGGCTTCAGCGATGTGTTTTTCTTGTTCAATCCGATACAAGCAGCCTGATTTCAATCAGCCATGCTCAATCTGCCACTCCTCTGAGACGGGCAGACTGAGCGTGGCTGGCCAGGGTCGAGTTGCCTGTTTCGGGTTGAGCAAGAGTAGCGCCCCACTGAAGCCACGGAGCTCAAATGTACAACATAAAACTAACTTTACCGCGGTTTAATGTAAATGGACTGTACTTATACAGCGCCTTTCGATCTTATTTCAAGAAACTCAAAGCGCTTTACACTACAATCTGTGTCCTCATTTACCCATTCATACAGCACTCTACATCTCTGCAAAGATAATTGAACAAATCATTCTAAAGAGACTAATCTGTGCTTTAGATCACATTCATACACTGATGGGACACACATCAGAGACTATGAGGGGTTCAGTGTCTTACCCTGAGACACTTCAACATGTGACTGCTGGTGGATTCGAACCCCCAACTCTTGCACTGGAGGACGACTGCTCTAACCACTCAGCCACAGCTGTGGTGCTATGGCTCTGCAGACATTGCATGTTGCTGTCTTGATTTGTGGCGTTTCTAGTGTAAAATACTTCCACACAGGGAACATGTTTAGATGAAAAGTTGGTATGAATTGTGCAGCTAACTCAGTCCTCACGTTGTAGCTGCTGCAAACTATGAAATGGATTTCCTGAATGTGAGGCGGGTCTTATTACTCTGGGTTCATGAAACACACCTCCATTCAGGAAATCCATTCCATAGTTTGAAGCCAACATGCATCATGGATCCGAAATCTCTGCAGGTTTGGACTGGAAAAATCAGATATGTAAATTATGCTGGTATCGGAGGCTGATACCGATACCGGATTGGATCAGCCCCAACACTAATTAGGAGGCTGAACATGTTTCACATAAAATGCTTACATTCCATCTTGTGTGTCAAAAGGCAGGATTGTGTCACAAATGCTGATGTTCTTTGTTGCTCAAATACTCACGACATGAAGACCCTACAGATGATTGGACAACTGTGAAAGTGCAGTCACGTCCAGCAGATGGAGGACTGTAGATTACCAAAGAGTATATTCTACTCAGAGCTTTTGAGTGGGAAGCGCAACTCCAGCATCGGACGTCTTTAAACGTAATTTGACTGTGTGTAGTTTGGCTACCAAAGAGAGGGAAGGAGGCTGCTCAAAGAAGATCAATTTGGCATTCAAAGGTCAAGAAAGGCGTCTCAAACTTTGAAAATTCTTGCTTTTCTGAGTTAGACCTCAAATGACAAATTTGAAAGAACTGACATAAACCCTCCTACAACTACACGTACTGTATAGCAGTGCGGGCCCGCTATACTGCGTAACCTGCGGCAGGATATTTAAGACGAAGTTAGGATTTGCCAGCCACATACGAGCACATTCCAGAAGCTAGCCAGGGTCGCCATCGTCGAACACAATGCAGATGACATCGTCACTGTTGAGATATTATTATTTTTTCATTCAACCTTTATTTATACAAATTAATCTCAATGAGTTACGAGGACTCATTTACAAGAGAGACCTGTTTTAAACCAAGAAGACAGATAAGGTACAGACACCATAGACAATCATCAAAGCATATAAAATGAAAAATAAATAAAATAAATTACATAAAAAAAACTAAACAAAAATAGCTACAGTACAAAGTGATGTGAAACACTAAAAACAGGAACATGTCTTTACAACAGTCCTTTAGAGTGGTCAAAGTCGACAACTTCAGCAGGTTACAGCAGCGGAGTAAGAGAAGGCCCTATTGCCAAGTTCGGTCCACACTGAGATAATAATGTGACTCACTGATTGCCCACAGGTGGATTAATTTTAATATGTGGCTTCAGAATGTACTGGTTGGGCATTCAAAGCAAAGGGGATAAACTCATATGCGTCACCTGTTTGCAGATTTATATTTTTTAGAATGATTAGAATTTTTTTTAATTTCTTCTCATTAATATTAACTATTTTGTATAGGTTTGTGACATATAATCTAAGTAAATACAATTCTAGGTTGAAAAGCAAATCAAAATAATTTCCTTTTTCATTCAACTTTATTTATACAGGTTAATCCCATTGAGCCTCAGGGACTCATTCACAAGAGAAACCTGAATTTTAACAAAGAGTGATGACAACAATGGACAACAACGACAACAATAGACAATCATAAAGGATGCATACAAATTTATATATTTTTTAAACAAGTGAAAATTAAATGTTAAGTAAAAGGATAATTAAAAGGAAAAGTAGCAACAAAACAGCTAGGTTTTAAGGTGGTGTAGAATACTAAAAACAGGAATATGTCTGTATTGGTTTTTGCCAGGAACTTAACAAATGTTTAAAGCCACTTTTGAGGTTAACTTCTCACCTGGTCTGATCTTGGTGCTGGTCAAAGGCCCTGAGAGTTTCACTTGATGAGTAGGACTTCTGAGTGGGAACCCGGAGACCATGGGAGCCAATAACACAGTCCTCACTGTCTCCTGAAGAACCTGACAATGTTTTATGCATACACAAACAGACACGTATCAGAACTTGTTCTACATTTTGATCAGTGTCAAAACATGATGTGACATCTCTCCAGAAAAAAATATGAAGTCACAGTCATTCATATGATACAATCTGTTTTGTTTCAAATCATAATTATTATGAGAAGAAAGTGCTACATAAAAAAGAAAATCTAAAATGTAATACTTTGTACCATGCCCGAGTTTTTGCCTCAGCAAACACCCGAGCCGCATGTCGCTTGGACTGCCGGTACCCATCAGCTGCTTCCAGGGTCCCACAGGCCAAAAAGGCCCAATAGGACTCCTTCTTCAGCCTGACAGCATCCCTCACCGACGGTGTCCACCACCGGGTTCGAGGGTTGCCACCGCGACAGGCACGACAACCTTGCAGCCGCAGTTCCGGTAAGCCGTCTCTACAATAGAGGCACGAAACATGGCCCACTTGGACTCAATGTCCCCCACCTCCCCCGGAACATGTTCCAAGTTCTCCCGGAGGTGGGAGTTAAAGCTCCGTCTCACAGGAGACTCTGCCAGACGTTCCCAGCAAACCCTCACAATACGTTTGGGTCTGCCGGGTCTGACCGGCATCCCCCCCCACCATCAGAGCCAACTCATTATCAGGTAGTGATCAGTGGACAGCTCCGCCCCTCTCTTCACCCAAGTGTCCAAGACATGTGGCAGCAGATCAGATGAAACGACAACAAAGTCGATCATCGAACTGCGGCCTAGGGTGTCCTGGTGCCAAGAGCACATAGGGACACCCTTATGCTTGAACATTGTGTTCGTTATGGACAATCCATGACAAGCACAGAAGTCCAACAACAGAACACCACTCGGGTTCAGATCGGGGGGCGTTCCTCCCAACCACACCACTTCAGGTCTCACTGTTATTGCCCACGTGAGCACTGAAGTCCCCCAGCAGAACAAGGGAGTCCCCAGGAGGTGCACTTTCCATATTTTTTCAACATCATTATTCATGTTTTGACTAAAAGTTGTCAACATTTTGAAGATGTTTTTTCCTTCTGTGGTTTTCAGAGCACGTCCTCAGCTGCTGTCACCAGCTACTTGGTGCCTAAGGAGTCTTCCCTGGACCAGATGTCTAATGCCCCTTTTCCACTGTCACGGCGCAGGTCGGAAATTTCTGGCTTGACCTGTGTTTGAGGTCTTTTCCATGGTTCTTGGGACTGGCTCACCTCCCAGAATTCTGGCCCGGCTTCTCAAGAGGTCCAAGCGAACCGAGCCGTGACGTCAGAAACACTGTCGGCCACTGATTGGTTGAGGGGAGGAGTCTGTGGAGTCTTTCCAAACAACCTGATCTGCCATTTTTCTCTACCTCCTGCCATTAGCGATAACTCGAGGAGTGTATCTTTTAGTATTTTGAAGCTATACAAAACCAATAATATCAAAGCCATGGTCAAATGCAGAAGTGCACGTGTTGTTGTGCTTGGTGGCTGACGAAAAAAGTCAAAGCGAGCTAGATGGAGTGATTGGAGGGTGGTTTGGACACGGCCACTGCTCTACTTGAATCATTTATAGAAGATGGTGAGTGTTTTCTAGCTTTAAACATATTTTAAGTTACTCATCCCATCGGTTCTGAACATATTTTTAACTAACAAAAGAGGCTGATGCCATAATAGGACAACATTGGTGCTACGACGCTAAGCTAATTTAAATAAACGCTAACTGTCCTCCGGTCCCATCTCTCACTGTATTTTATCCAGAACGTATTTCAGCGTGTGACAGTTCGTCTCTAAACTCCACATTAAACCTTCCAAGCCTCCCGGCTTCTGCCCCTGCTCCATCAGCAGAGTCTACACCTGACAGATGTCCATCACAGGCTCGCAGCCCACCTGCACCTCACAGAGCAGCACAACGCTGCAGCCTTCTGTGCTCAGTAAGAACAGATGCAACATGTTCCACATCACTTTATTCGTGCCGATAAGGACTTGCTTTTATTTTATTTTTAAAGTAAAAAAATAAAATGTTGAATAAATACTGAATTGGGATGAAATTATGTACACAGGGTCCCAGTTACAGACAACAAAATGTAAAAGAAAAACAGTAATAAGATCTAAGATATGAATTAAGAAAAATATCAACTAAAAAACATCTACTAATAATACACTAAGCACTAATCAGAATCACAATAAACTTTATTGGCATTACACCAAGATACAACAAGAATATGTACATACAGTCATCCGAAAGATGGGCGGAGTGCACAAAGCTGCAGTTATTAAATAGCAGAGCCCTCTTATTCTTATTCAGAATAATATTTTGCTTAGATGAGAAAAGGAAAGAAAACATGAGGAGAGACCGTATAAAAAAGATCTCTCACACCGTGTCCTAGACAGGGCACGATTTGAGGCATCAAAAAAAAAAACTACCACAGCAAAGCAACATGCACACGTTATACATGTACATATATGCCGGTGAAGACTGAATTTTTAAGGGAAAGTCGTAGCATAATAGCAGTAACATCAACAACAGCAACAATATCCTAGAATCCTATTTCTGGATTCTAAAAAGAACCATATCAGTAAGAATTGCCATTCTAAAATGAAGGTAAATGACCTTTACTGTGAGTTTCCCTGTGGACGACGATCCAACTCCGGTTGCTAGGTTGGGCGAGCCATGGGGTGAGATAAGGGTATGGCTCACAGATGGAGGTTGTTAACAAATCTGGGTGAGTCACCTTCAACACAGCCTAAGTAGAACTAATCGAAGATTACTCTGGGTAATACTCAAGTGTTTAGACGTTGGTTACGTACTGTAACCCCAGATGCTATGAGTATAGGCGTAGCCCTTTAAGGCTGTCACTGGTGGGTTTTATCCCGTCACGCAAAGCATCGCACTGAAAAAAATTTAGTCCACGCCCACCTGTTGTGTGGGCCCCACCCGGTCCGTATAAATTACATTAAGAGCGAGTAATCGGCTCCCAAATAGCTTTTTCTTCAGCTATTTAGGAGCCAGTGAGGCACGACGCTTAAAGGGCTACGCCTATACTCATAGAATCTGGGGTTACAGTACCTAACCAACATTCTATTTCGTATAGGCTTCGCCCTTTAAGGCTGTCGCTGGTGGGTTAAGGGCGAAGCAAATGTACTTTGTAGTCTCCGCCTCACTGGGTCCATTTGGACACCATAAGAAGCGCCCGCTTGCCAAAAAACAACATCTTGTCACTCAGCTCTCCATGTGCGTAAATACGCATTGCGTAATTACGCGCACCATGCACAGTCGCGCACTGCGTAATTTACGCGTTCCGAGTGCAAGAACGCCCCGGAAAGGTTTTCAACAGAAAAGGGGAGAGGCTGAAAAAGGCTGTGAACAGAGCAGATCCACGGCTCTTCAATATGAACAGATTAATAATAAATGAACTGATTATTAATCAATGACTGATTGATGACAGTAGTCATGAACTGATTAATAACCATAGAACAAGAACAACAGTCATAACCTGTGACTGATAACATCTCACACTGTAAATGCATGCAGTCAGATATGAGTTTAAACAAGATTCCATGAAACAACAATATTCATTCTGTTAAGGCACTAAGGACAGAATGCGTCATGGAACGAGCCGTCACATCACGTAAATAGAAGCAAAAAAATGAACAGGATGTTGACCACACGGTCGCAGTGCAAATATCCTGCAATGACATACCATTATGCAAAGCAGTCGAAGATGCGATACCTCTGGTCGAGTGCGCCCTGAGGTTGTCAGGAGGCTCTAAATCTGATGCACTGGAGGCTTCAGAAATGGCCTCACACAGCCAGTGTGACAGGCGCTGGGTGGATAACGGGCGACCTGCAGATGTGTCTCTATAGTGCACAAACAAATGTTGAGTCTGACGCAATGCCGCCGTGCTTGTTACATAACACGTCAACACACGTACAGGGCAGATAAGATGGAAAGATGCTTCTTCTGATTGTGGGGACGACAGAAAAAATCCCTCCAATGAAATCGCACTTGAGTTAAAGAGCTTGGGATGTTTTAGGCATAAAACGCTGGATTAGGCCTCAGATCATCTGAGCTGACATCAGCCTAGTTCTGAGACATGACGGAGCGACAGAGAGGGCAGATAAATCACTCACCCTCTTAGCGGATGCTAAAGCCAGCAGCAGGGCTGTTTTAAAAGACAAGAATTTAATTAGAAACTGATCTAGTGGCTCGAAGCTCGAAAACTCAATTCCCGGAAGACAGTGGAGATGATTGTGGATTTCAGGAAAGCCACAGCCCCTCTGCCCCCCCCTCACCTGTAATGATACCCCCATCACCACTGCAAACTCTTATCAGTTCCTCGGCACCACCATCACCCAGGACCTCAAGTGGGAGCCGACCATCAGCTCCCTCATCAAGAAGGCCCAGCAGAGACTGTACTTCCTGCGACAGCAGAAGAAGGCCAAGCTGCCGGCCAAGCTGATGGTGCAGTTCTACACGGCCATCATCGAGTCCATCCTCAGCTCCTCCATCACAGTGTGGTACGCCGGGGCCACTGCCAGGGACAGACTGAGACTGCAGCGCATTGTGCGCTCAGCTGAGAAGGTGATCGGCTGCAGCCTTCCATCCCTCCACAACCTGTACGTCTCCAGGACTGTGTGGCAAGCAGGTCGGATCACAGCTGGCCCTGCTCACCCTGCACACGGACTGTTCGAACCACTCCCCTCAGGCAGGAGGCTTCGGTCCATTCGGACCAGAACCTCCCACCATAAGAACAGTTTCTTCCCCTCTGCTGTTGGACTCCTGAACACTCATAATGCTACCTCATAATTTTTGCCTTGGTCACATTACATCTGTATTATAATTGAATACTCCATCTGTATTGTTTTCTAAGCTTTTTTTATTGTTTTCTATTGTATGGGTGTACACGTTTTATGTTTCGTTTTCATTTTTACTTTATTTATGTGTGTACACAGGTCTTATGTCTTATGTAATGTTTTCATTTTTACTTTATTTTACTTTATTACTATTCGCACCATATGTCGAAGAAAATTCCTAGTTTGTGAACCTCGTTCATTGACATGGCAATAATAAACTGATTCTGATTCTGAATGGAGCTTTGATCAGGGCTCGCAGGACCAGCGTTAAATCCCACTGTGGAGTAAGTGGGCATGAAAAGGCCTGCATCTATGTACACCTTTTTAAAAAACGCTTCATCAGCGGATGATTAAAAGCTGTTCTGTCCCCGAAAACCTTTGTGACAAGAAGAGATGGCTGCAGCGTACGTTTTAATCGTGCTGAATGCCAGATTTCTGTCCATCAGCTGCTGCAGAAAGACAGCACACCACCTAGTGGACATGAGGTGGCCTCTACACCTTTCTTCGTACAACAGCGCTGCAAAACTGTCCACTTTGATGTGTACAGCACTGTGGTAGATGCAGCACGTAAATCCTGAATCGTAAGCACTACATCTTGAGAGAGACCCATCTCTAAAAGCGGATCCGCTCAGCGGCCAGACTCAACGGTGCTGGCTTATTTCTGGGTAACTCCTGATCGCTCCTCCCGCCTGGAGGAGAGCATCCTCCCTCCACGGCAGTTTCTACGGGCGCCCCGATAACAGGTGTCATAGAACTGGGAACCATGGGGCGTTCACGTGCTCGGGAGCCACCAGGAGAGCTGTCAGTCCCTCCTCCTGAACTCGGTTCAGAAACCGTGATATCAGAGGGAGTGGGGGAAATGCGTAAAGAAGCATTTTGGGCCACAGGCTCTGAGCAAACACGTCCACCCCTTAGCGGTGGTTCGTCCCACGGGCTCAGTGAGAACTATAGTTGACATTGAGCGTTCTCTCGTGTTGCAAACAGGACCACAGCCACTTTGCTAAATTTCTGCCACGTCTGAGCCATCAGCTCTGGATGGGGGGTCCGGTCCCTGTGACGCGGACCGTCCCTGGACATCACATCCGCCCCCTGTTCAGAACACCGGGGATGTACACTGCTCTGATGGAGAGCAGATTTTGGTGTGCCCAACACAGCAGCTGTCTCACAATGTGTAACATTTGGGCTGAGCACGCATATTATTATTACGAAAAATATTCCTCGGCGCTTACCTTGAAACAAGACTGTTCGTCTGCTTCTCCTCGGGGAGGAAAACTCACCGAGACGGCAGGAGGTTGGCGTGGCGGGACCACAGGCAGCCTTAACAAAGGTTGTGCTGGTCAAGCTGGACAACTTCCGTTCTTCTGACAGTGCTATTAGCTTGCTGAAGAAAAATGGGAGCTGATTACCTGCTCTTAACGAAATTTATACGGACCGGGTGGGGCCCACACAACAGGTGGGTGTAATAATTTTTTTCAGTGCGATGCTTTGCATGACAGGATAAAACCCACCAGCAACAGCCTTAAAGGGCGAAGCCTATACGAAATAGAACTTATTTCGTTACACCCCTTAAAGGAGAGGCTGCAGTGGGGTTTAGCCATAACTCAGGTGGCATCTCCACTAGGTAGATAAAACACCACACTTTGGAGGATGTACGGGGGGTGAGCAAGTACCGAGCAGCAGATGATTGTATAGGTACTGTTACAGAGCTGAGATGTGCACTGTTGCGCTCGGTCAACAAGGAGTCAATGAGGCTGCTAATTGACTCCTCGATAGAGGCAGAAGCATTTGGATCCTGCCTCCGTCAAAGGAATTGAGGGCCTTGTCCAGTAGGTAGCTTTCTGGAAGCTGGAAAGGTTCTTCGTCTGAAGTAAGATGGCTGCCAGCATTGTTTCTCCTCTCGCGATAGGAGCCTGCTGCACAGGCAGGAAGCCGGCGAGTGTCAGGGTTCGATCAGCGAGTTCTGCTCCCAGGCAACCTTTGCAGATGGCGTGCAGATCGGGGCTGAGGATAAACCGCTTCTTGCAGGCCGGACGCAGGTGAACAACTCCACTGGACATCTTCTGCTCTTTAATTTTCTTATGTGCTTGCTTGCTGTTTGCTGAAGAAAGAAGTGGAGCCTACCCCCAGTCTCAGGGAAATTTATACAGACCGGGGTGGGGCCCGCAGCAGGTGGGAGTGGACTAAAGTTTTCAGTGCTGTGCTGCGTGCGAGGGGTGAACGCATTAGCAACAGCCTTAAAAGATGAAGCCTATACAAAATAGAACATTCTAAACATACTGCTATTTTTTCCCCAGATAAAATGTTAAATGAAATATTTATCAAAATTCCTCTGAATAGAAATATCAAATTTTCCTGGATTTTTTTCAAATCAAAGTGGATTACAAGACCTTGTACATGTGAATTTTTATTTGTTCAGTGCTTGTTATAATTGCTTTTGGCCCTGCTGTGGCTACTATTTCTATATGAATATATGTATCTACAGTATATAGAGTATCCTATCTGCTGTGTCAATCAGAGAACAAATATCTGAGCAACATTAGGTAGTATTATATTTGCAAAATTAGTGTTGATGTTAAATTCACAATGCAATTTATAAAACAGCTCATGGATTTTGGTGCACTATTTCCCAAAGGTTAAAACTGACAAAAGCAGACATAGGGCCTTACGTACAAATGGTGTATTCAGAAAAATACAGTATAGTGTTCACCCTTTTCAACTCAACTATATCAAGAGTTAACTGATTGTGGAATTGTAAAAAAGCCCTATGCTAACTTCAAGGTTGGTGTATCCACATTTCTACAGCTACTGGTCCATTGGTGACCAAGAACAATGAATGTTACTGTATACACCAGGGTGCAGTAAGAGAAAGCACAAGTTTCTTGCATAGAGAGCTCAAGTTGAAAATTGTGTTTTCAGGATCTTGGTGAAGAATATCTTTGAGTGTGACTAGATCATCATATTAAATGTTTTTAAACTGTCAATAAGAAGAATAATTTGTTCACATATTCTTTGCCCAATAATATCCAAGACAGAAAAATCAAATAATGATTTAGGCAGCTAAATGTGACATGATCAGCTTATCCAATATGTGTGTGTGTGTGTGTGTTTGTGTGTGCAGGCATGCGTGCGTGTGTAATTTAATTTTCTTTTTACTGGAAAACATTTTAATCAAAAATATGCTTTGTCTTAAATTTACTACGTATCAGGCCAGTAAATTATCTGTTAATGAAAATAAAATGGGTGAATCAGTGTCTGACTGACAAATGAATGGAGATAAAGGTGTAAAACAAGAAATGGGTGGCTGTAGTTATTAAGTTTTCTTACCAATGTACTGGCCCTCCTTATCTTTCCGGCTCTTAGTGAGTGAGCAGTAAGGACGTCGCTCTTTCACTTCCATAATGATTCTGCTTGTGCTGCTGGCAAACATATGGACATGATGTTCTACAGCTGTACAGACACAAGTACAGACAGAAGCAAACAAACATTAGAAAATAAGGTACATGTGAGAGTCAAACAGAGGATGACTCTACCTAAATACATAACAGGTGACAAAAATGGGACAGTCCATGACAAAGTCATTGCCTGAAACATTTTCCCCTAGAGATGCTCCACTACCAGATTTGAGAATTGGTCGAATAGCATGTGCATGCGCTCCTGCTCATAAAAGTGTTCCAGTATCACAGTACCGATAGTACTTTACAACATTGTTACAAACCATGAGAGCAGTGTAAAATATATTGGCCCAAGAAAGCTGAGCCAACAGTAAGCTGTCTTGCAGCAAAAACTTGTTATGGCCCCACCCCCACCTAAGACTCTCTGATCATAACTCCATCTTCCTGGCCCAAGCTTACCTCCACCCACTAAAATGTTCCAGACCGTTACAAAAGAAAGTTAAATCTTGGATGCAGAATAGTGACTCCATACTGAAAGACTATTTTGCATGCACAGACTGGCAGGTCTTCAGAGAAGCTGCTGAAAATTAGGGATGAGGGCCGATCCGATCCAGTATCGTATCGGCCTCCGATACCAGCAAAATTTACGTATCGGATTTTCCGATCCACCTGCCGATATTTCTGATCCATGATGCATGTTGGCTTCAAACTATGGAATGGATTTCCTGAACGGCGGCGTGTCTCATGAACCCAGAGTAATAAAACCCGCCCCACATTCAGGAAATCCACTTCATAGTTTGCAGCCAGCTACAACGTGAGGACTGAGTTAGCAGCACTGTGGCTAACAGCTAACCAACTTTTCATCTAAACATGTCCGCTGTGTGCAAGTAGACAAAAGAAGACAGCATCGTGCAATGTCTGCAGAGCCATAGTGCCAAATTAAACTGCTGTAAAGTTAGTTTTATGATGGACATTTGAGCTCCGTGGCTTCAGCGGGGCACTACTCTTTGGTCAAATTGAAAGAGGCGACTCGACCCCGGCCAGCCGCGTCCAATCTGCCCCGCTCAGTCTGCCCGTCTCTGAGGAGGGACAGACTGAGCTCGGCTGTCACAAATCAGGCTGCCTGCTTCGGATTGAACAAGAAGAAGACATCGCTGAAACCATCCATCCATCCATCCATTTTCTTTACCCGCTTATTCCATTTTGGGTCACGGGGGTCGCTGGTGCCCATGTCCAGCAGTCACTGTGCGAGGGGCGGGGTACACCCTGGACGGGTCGCAAGTCCATCACAGGGACACACAGAGACAAACAACCATTCACTCTCTCACTAACACCTAGGGACAATTTAGAGTTACCAATCAGCCTAACATGCATGTTTTTGGACTGTGGGAGGAAACCGGAGCACCCGGAGAAAACCCACGCATGCACGGAGAGAACATGCAAACTCCACCCAGAAAGGCCCCTGGACCGGGGTTTGAACCAGGGACCTGCTCGCTGAGAGGCAGCAGCTCTACCAGTTGCGCCACCGTGCTGCCCATCGCTGAAACCACGGAGCTCAAATCTTTACAGAGAAGTTGCTAAACTTCATCATAATTAATGACCAAACACTATCAGTTTTAGAAAATGAAGGATTTCACAGCTTGATACTTGCAGCCAAGATATAGTTTACCCTCCAGGAGATATTTATCTGTACAACATTAGACAATCATAAAAAACATGTGATTTGAAAATTATATATATTAAAAACATAAACAGCTACATTATAAAGTGATGTAAAATACTAAAAACAGGAACATGTCTCTTGGTTTATGCCATGAACTTAGCAGGTGTTTGAAGCCATTTAACATTTAATTTAATTTAATTCATTTTTTCATTTGTTTAAAAGAAACAATTTTTTTTTAATCATCAAAAGAAATCACTGAATGAAAAGAGTGCAGAAAGAAGAAAAAAATTCTTATATCTGCCCCTTATTTAAAAAAAAACAAAAACTAAACAATCACTTAAAATTAATCACTTTAATATCCACTTTAAAGCTATGAATAAAAAGAAACATGTTTTTGTGTTAGCAGAATTTAATTCTAACTTTAAAACTTATCCAACATTAATAAAACTTACCTCAAGTTGCCTTTTTGGACATGCATGCATATATTTGTACTTGAAAGGAGATTATTACAGCCTCATGTAAAATCAATGATGATCATGATATCGGAACTGGATCGGAAGTAAAAAAAGTGGATCGGTGCATCCCTACTGAAAATGAGGGGGTGCTAGACCTGGAGGAATACACATCCTCAGTCCTAGGGTACATTAGCAAATGTGCTGATGACATCACCACCATAAGATAAGTTAAGAGCTACCTGAACAGGAAACCTTGACTGAATGCAGAGGTTGGCACTGTGCTGGAAGCCAGGGACACTGCCTTCAGGTCTGGAAACTCACAGGAGCTGAGGATAAGGAAAGAGCTGGTTGCTAGTATTAAGAGGGCCAAGGCCACATATGCAGAGAGGATCCAGGATCAATTCACCTCACAAGACCAACAAAGCATGTGGAGGGGCATTAAGTGTATAACAGACTGTAAAGGCAGAAGTGAACAATGCCCTAGAGACCGATCACTGCATGATGCCCTCAACAGGTTTTATGCACATTTTGAAGATCTGAACAGTCCACCCAGTACCAGACTCACCTCACCACCGTAAGAAAAGATTCTCAGCATGATCTCAGTCGAAGTGAGGAGTACTTTCAAGAGGATTAATCCTCACAAAGCAACTGGCCCAGACTACATTCCCGGGAAGGTGCTGAAAGACTGTGCTGATCAGCTCTGCGAGGTGCTGGCCAACATCTTTAATTCCTCACTTACCCTGACAACAGTTCCCACCTGCCTGAAGACCACCACCATCATCCCAGTCCCAAAGAGCTCTACAGTGACTGGTCTGAATGACTATAGGTCAGTAGCCCTCACCTCGATAGTCGTTAAATGCTTCAAAAAACTGGTCATGACCCACATCGAAACAATCATCAACATCAGCGAGGACCCTAACCAGTACACATACTGTGAGAATCAATCAACAGAAGATGCCATCTCCTCTGTGGTCTACACTGCTCTCACCCACCTGGAGCAGAAGAACTCCTACGTTTGTATGCTCTTTGTGGACTTCATGTTTACCTTCAACACCATGATCCCCCAAAACCTGATGGACAAACTACTCACACTAGGACTAAGCCCCTCCATTTGCAACTGGGTCCTTGGCTTCTTAACAAACAGACCACAGTCTGTGCGGATCCACAACTTCTCCCACTCCACCATAACCCTCAGCACTGGCTCCCCTCAGGGCTGTGTCTGAGCCCTCTCCTGTTCACTCTGCTCACGTATGACTGTGCACCGAACCATAAAGGCTGTCATATTGTAAAGTTTGCAGACGATACAGAGGTAGTGGGATGCATCACAAGCAACAATGAGTCCAGCTACAGTCAGGAGGTGGGAAACCTGGAGAGCTTCTGCAGGAAGAATAGCCTTCAATGTGAAGAAGATGAGATGTTTGTGGACTTCAGACTGAACAAATATACCTACCCCCACCCCCCACTTCCGCTTTGGCTTAATGTAATTTCGTTTCTTCTAATGCAATTCTGTTTTTTCAAATGTTGTTCATTTACACCTTAGGGCCACCGTAGTTAAAAGTTATTTTAATTATTTTAGAACTTCTATGTTCAGCTGTTTCAGTGTAATTGATCAAGAAGTACATTTCTGCTCCGTGCTGCAGAGCTGTGTAAAGCTGTGTGACATCCCTTTGATGCCCTGCTGCACTTGTCTTCTCTGAAATTTAAATACTGTAACATTTTAAATTAACAATCCATGCTGCACGGTGGCGCAACTGGTAGAGCTGCTGCCTCTCAGCGAGCAGGTCCTTGGTTCAAACCCCGGTCCAGGGGCCTTTCTGGGTGGAGTTTGCATGTTCTCTCCGTGCATGCGTGGGTTTTCTCGGGGTACTCCGGTTTCCTCCCACAGTCCAAAAACATGCATGTTAGGCTGATTGGTAACTCTAAATTGTCCCTAGGTGTGAGTGAGAGAGTGAATGGTTGTTTGTCTCATTTGTCTCTATGTGGCCCTGTGATGGACTTGCGACCCGTCCAGGGTGTACCCCTCCCCTTGCACAGTGATTGCTGGACATGGGCACCGGCGATCCCCATGACCCAAAATGGAATAAGCTGGTAAACATAATGGATGGATGTATAGAATCCATGCTGCATGGATTGTTAATTTACAGTGTTTAAATTCAAATTGTTTATTTAAGGAGGGAGATTGGGAGTAACAGGTGATGAGTGAGTGTGATTGCAGCCTGGCACATGTCATGACAAAGTTTCCTGAACTTGAACTGAACTTAAACTTGGACTACTGCATCCCTATTTCGTGTTTTTTTTTTTCACTTATTATGGGTGGGTGTTGTCCCAAACACCCACGATAAATGAGGGATCACTGTATTTTTAGTTAATGTTTTTATTAGTTCATATCTTAGATCTTATTACTGTTTTTCTTTTACATTTTATACTTTTGTGTGATGTAACTGGGACCCTGTGTACACAATTTCGTTCCACCACATGTACCACAGGTAGTGTGTATGACAAATAAAGAACCTTGAGTCCTTGAATGACTGTCGCCATCAGTCTTCACTATTCTGATGGAAGGGGACAAAGTAGGGAGAGTGGATATGGTCCAAACTGACGGTGGATATAATGAGCATGAAAAGCTGCTTAATGAAGTGCTGGCATAGTGTCAAAGGAAGCTGCTAAGTGAATGCTGCTTTTGCCATCTCTCCACTCATACTGCTTTGAGGTGGATGTCTTAAAGAGCTGAGTGACAAAACTTTAGCCTAATTGTTTTTTTTTAATAATGAACAGTTCAGATTTTACCAATGTTACTGGCTTGGAACAGTGCCTTGGTTGTGCTGAAAATGCTTGTGGTGCTGACCGTTAATCATGATGTACATCATGA
>NC_056513.1:44718464-44722760 GCF_014905685.2 Nematolebias whitei
AGAGATTAAGGACTTGGTAATAGTTCCTCAAAATCCTTTTCTGTCTGACCATTTTTTAATAACTTTGAGTTTACATTAAATGACTACACAGTCACTGAGAGTAAATTTCATCTCAGCAGGTGCTTATCAGAAAATGCTGTAACCAAATTTAAACAATCTCTTCCATCAATGTTTTCCTCTGTCTTGCAGAGTAATGCATCAGAGAACAGAGACTTAGATCATCTAGTTGATCATCTTACAACTTCAATGCAAACTTCACTTGATACAATTGCTCCACTGAAAAAGAAAGTAATCAATCAGAGGAAACTGGCTCCTTGGTTCAATTCTGAGTTACGTACTTTAAAGCAGCATCTAGAAACCAGGAGAGAAAATGGCGCTCTACTAATGTTGAATAATTTATTTAACTTGGAAAGATAGTCTGCTAACATATAAAAAAAAGCTCTCCGTAAAGCTAGAACTTTATATTACTCATCTTTAATAGAGGAGAATAAAAATAACCCTAGGTTTCTGTTTAGTACTATTGCTAGACTAATTAAAAGTCCCATTTCTGTTTAACCATGTATCCCTACAACTAGAAGTAGTGATGACTTCATGAGATTCTTTATAAATAAAATTATTTCAATTAGAGAGAAAATTCAAACCATCCTTCCTTCTACTATCTCTAGTCCCCTGTCAAATGAGGCAACTTTAAAAATTTCACTAGAGCCCGATTTATGTTTGCACAGTTTTTGTCCTGTTGAGCTCTGAATTGTCAAAAATAATAACCTCATCCAAACCATCCACATGCCTGCTAGATCCCATCCCAACCAGACTGTTTAAAGAGGTATTTCCACTAAATAATGTGCACATTTTAGATCTACTTAATTTGTCTTTAATGGATGGTTATGTACCACAGCGCTTTAATGTTGCTGTAATTAAACCTTGACTTAAGAAGTCTGATCTTGATTCAGAAATTCTGGCCAACTATAGACCTATATCTAATCTAACTTTCATCTCAAAAATTCTAGAGAAAATAGTTGCAGGTCAGTTGCGTGAACATCTACAAAGAAATAATCTGAAGAGTTTCAGTCAAAGTTTAGAGCTCATCATAGCACAGAAACAGCACTAGTAAAAGTAACTAATGATATTCTCATGGCCTCAGACAATGGACTTGTGTCTATACTGGTCCTGTTAGACCTCAGTGCTGCATTTGATACAGTTGATCACAATATTTTACTACAGAGACTTGAATATGATGTTGGGATTACAGGAACAGCTCTAAAATGGTTTAAATCATATCTATCTGATAGAGTCCAGTTTGTAAATGTAAATAATAAATCTCCTTCATAAACCAAAGTTAGTCAAGGAGTTCCTCAGGGCTCAGTGCTTGGGCCAATACTCTTTAATTTATATATACTTCCATTAGGTAAAGTTATTAAACAGCATGGGATAAATTTCCATTGTTATGCTGATGACACACAATTGTATTTGTCCATTAAACCCAATGAATCCAATCAGCTACTTAGACTACAAGCATGTCTTAAAGACATAAAAACCTGGATGACCCTTAATTTTCTCCTGTTGAACACAGACAAGACTGAGGATTTGGTTTTTGGACCTGAGCACCTTAGGAATTAATTTTTCAGTCTTTCTCCCTCCTTTGTCTTTTATCCCCCACATTAAAAACGTTACTAGAACCTCCTTCTTCCACCTGCGTAATATCACTAAAATTAGAAACATCAGATCTAAAAATGATGCAGAAAAACTGGTCCATGCATTTGTCACGTCTAGACTGGACTATTGCAATGGTTTATTATCTGGGTGTCCAAATACTTCTTTAAAACATCTTCAGTTGATCCAAAATGCTACTGCCAGAGTCTTAACTGGAGTTACTGGGAGAGATCATATCTCTCCAGTTTTAGTTTCTCTCCATTGGCTCCCTGTCAAATCCAGAATATAATTCAAAATCTTACTTCTAACCTACAAAGCTCTCAACAACCTAGCTCCATCTTATATTACAGATCTTATTGTTCCATATTTTCCTAACAGAGCACTTTGCTCTCAGACTGCAGGTTTACTTGTGGTTCCTAGAGTTTACAAAAACAGAATGGGAGGAAGATCTTTCAGTTATCAGGCTCCTCTCTTGTGGAACCAACTTACAATCTCTGTCCGTGAGGCTGACACATTATCCAGTTTTGGCTAGGCTAGGCTTAAGACTTTCCTTTTTGCTAAATCCTATAGTTAGGGTCGGCTTGGGTTTCCTGAGCTGTCCCTTAGTTATGCTGCTATAGGCTTAGACTGCTGGAGGACAAACTGACCACAATTTTCACTCTGCTACTGTCTTTACTTACTCTGGTCTACCTGTTTTGTATTTGTAATTATTTTTTCTATCCTTAACATGTGTTTTTTTGTCTTTCAGATACACCTGGACCTATACCTGGACCTGGACCTATACCTGGACCTGGACCTATACCTGGACCTACCATTCTGTGTTCGTCTGTCTCTCCTTCCTGTCCTCTCAACCAGCCGGTCAAAGCAGATGGTCTCTTGTCCTGAGCTGGTTCTGCTGGAGGTTTCTTCCTGTTAAAGGGAGTTTTTCTTTCCACTGTCTCCACTGTGCTTGCTCAGGATGGGAGACTGCAACGAAGCCAAGATTCAACTTGTCTGCTGGATTCCTTAGATAGAGAACTTTACTAATTGGCTTTTATGTGAATGTTCCTGTAAAGTGCCCTGAGACAACTTTGTTGTGATTTGGTGCTATATAAATAAACTGAATTGAATTGAACTAATTACAGACCAATATCTTTGTTTACATAATTCTCAAAAATATTAGAGAAATTATTTGTAACCAGATTAGATCAATTCATAGATAAACAGAATATTTTAAGTAATAGTCAACATGGGTTTAGAGCAAATAATTCAACATCAATGGCTCTCATGGAACTAACAGATGAGATAAGAACTTCTGTTGATCAAAAACAGTATTGTTAGTGTTTTTGTTTATTTACCTTTGACACTATTTACCACTCCGTTCTCCTTGAAAAATTAATGATATGGCATTAGAGGATTAGCACTACAGTGGGTATAGTTATTTGAATAATAGGAGACGGTTTGTACAGGTAAACGATGTAAGTAAGGATTTTTTGTTAATGGATGTGGAGTTCCTCAGGGCTCTGTGTTGGGACCAAAGTTATTTATTTTGTATGTGAATGATGTGGTTGATGTGCCAGGGCTTTTCATGTGTGTTTTATTTGCAGACGGTACCACTTTTTTTTTTGTTCGGGTGAAGATATTGAACGGATGTTAGAGATGATACAGGCAGAATTCATAAAAATACAAACTTGGTTCCAACTTAAGTTATCATTAAATTGGAAAAAAAAAAAAAAACTACATGATATTTAGTAATAGAAAGAAAATTATTGTATATATAAAGTTAATGAAATAATTTTTTTGGAGTGTCGTTATTGATGAGAAGCTGACACGGAAATCTCATGTAAATTACTTAAGAGTACAAATAGCAAAATCAGTTGCATTACTGTATAAAGTAAAAGAGTTGTTGAATGACAAAGCGTTGTATATATTGTATAATGCAATGATTGTTCCATAATTCATCTATTGTAATTAAGTTTGGGGAAAAACGTGCAAAATTATTACAAACCCTATTTTCATTTTACAAAAAAGAGCTATAAGAATTATTAGTAGGAATTTCTATGGTCACCCAACAGATATAATATTTTATCAATTTAAATTATAAAAATTTTATGATTTGGTTGAATGTAGTATTTTACAAATCATGTATAAAGCTCATAAAAAAATATTACCCCCAAATATTCAATTAAAATTTGTTAAAAAAGAGAGTCATAACTTTAAGGGAATGTAAATGTTTGTAAAACCTCCATTTAGAACTAGTGTGAAGGAGCTGCGTTGTAGGTTAGGGAGTAGGATTGTGGAGTTGCCTTTATATCACAGTAAACATTTTTTAAACAATGTATATGTTTAAAAAGATGATTAAGGTAAAGCTGTTGGGAAGGTATGGTGCCAGGTGAAGGATGCCTAATGTTTTTTTGTTTTCAATTTGGAGATTGTTCAAGCATAGGTTGTTGTTTGTTTGTAGTTATTTTATTTTATTTTTTTAAATAAGGGTCAGATTTTATAAGACATTTTTTCTTCTTTCATTACCCTTTTCATTTAAAATGTTTTTTTCTTTTTGATGAATTTGTTTTGGTTTATTTTGTTTCTTTTAAATGAATGAATAAATTAATAATAAATAAATAAATAAATCACAATTTAATTTTGCGCATACTAATGAGATTAATT
>NC_056513.1:44722860-44724932 GCF_014905685.2 Nematolebias whitei
AAAAAAAACAACAGTATATATATATATATATACTGTTGTTTTTTTTGCATTAAAGCATATGATAGAATACATTTGCAATAAAACTGGATTCATATTCCATGAGAAGTGAAGAAGTCTTCAATATGTGAGATTTGCTTTTTGGCAAGGACATTTTATACTGTAACAAGAAACTGCAGCACTGAACTCTTGTGAAGGAGTTCTGGAGTTTTTGCTTCCCTTACGGCAGCCAGACAGTTTTTATTATACAGACAGTACATGCTGTTTAGCATTTGCAATTTTTTCACAAACAGACCACCACTGTTTGCAACAGATGGTGAACAATAATGAGCGAATGTAGGGAACACTGCCTGTCCGAGGCGCACTTCTTTCTAGCCACCAAATTCATGAACCTGTGCCTCTATGATACCTTCAATGTGCCCCAATATCTCCTCCACAAGTTCTTTGAATATCTTTATCTAAGATTATATATAAAATTAATTTGACCATCTTTTTAAGTTCTGTTGGGACAGTTATAAAGATGGCTGTATTTCTTGGCCTAGGCCAGCGCAGTTGAAACAAAATGGCACCACTCCAGTTCTCCTACATTTTTGCATGAACGCATCGATAACAAAGTTCTGACCAATCACACATTAGTTGATGCAAACACCTGAAAGAGAAATCCTGCCTGCTTGTGTGCAGAACTGGTCCTTGGAGCTCATTTGAGAACAAAATGACGTAATTTTTATCGTACAACTAAGTCGGTGAGAGCAGATTTCTTTTCTTCTCACTGAAAACCAGTTTAAGAAACATCCATTTTTAAAGTGTGTGTAAAACTAATACTGTCCGAATCTGCCTGACCAACTCCAACTCACCAGACCCCCCACTGCATGTCACTGGTAACAACTGCCTGCTATAAGCAAAAGCAGTTTATATAACAACAACGGTAATAATATAATATTCACACATCTACCAAACCAAACTACTACTTTAGAAGATTGTCTTGTGAAATTTTGACAAATGAACATGTTTATTCTGTACTGTATCTGTGAATTTAATTCTGATGTTTTAGATGGTGAACTATAAAACTGAATTAGTTTAGTTCTACTTTGTCTGATCTAAACTATGAGCTAGTTGTGCTGAGGTGTAAACTTGCATAACACTGCATTTGTGAGAGCACTCTTACTTCCAGACTGCAGTTAAGAAGTAAGCATGAAGAACAGTCACAGAGCTGTGGTCTTGTGTTTCTGAGGCTACATGTCTGAATCCAAGTTTTATAAGGAAGAGCATTTGGTGCATAACAATTGCAAAATATTTGATGAAAGAAGGGGTGCACCTTGGACAGGTTGCAAATCCATTACAGAATCACATAGAGTAAACGAGACAAACTACCATTTACACTCTCATTCACACCTATGGACATTTTAGAGTTTCCAATTAGTCTAACATGCTTGTTTTTGTTACTGGAAAGAAACTGGATTACAAGAAGAACATCAACGAGTGCACAGGTTGAACATGCAATCTCCCTTACAGAAAGACCATGGGCCAGAAGGTGACCCTATGACCTTCTAGCTGAGAGGCAACAGCTCCAAACTTTGCTCCACCGTGCTGCCTAGTGATAAAATTAAAGAACAGAATTTGTTTGTGTTGATAGTTTTCAGTCTGTCGCCTACCTCAGGTTTTCTGTTCATCACTTCCAGCTGATCTATTATCACCACAACAATCAAGTTACACTTCCCTCATTCCATCATCTCTTCCTTAGTTGTTGTCTTTTTTAATTCTTCATTCTTTGGCATCACTTCTTCCAGTCCATATACATTTCTTTCTTTATTTTTTTCTCATGTTATCTGACCACTTTCAGTGACCTGAAAAGTAGAAATCTGCTGGGATAATCTGTCCCTCTGCCTCTCCTACCTTCCCCTTTTCTCCCACCTAATCCTCCCCTCTGCTCAGATTAGAAAAGAGAGAGGGATGAGGAAAAAACACTTGGCACCGTTTAGAGGACATCAGTCAAACAAAACCAGAAGTGGAAAAAAATGGTTAGAACTGCCCTACAGTTCTAAACAATTTATGGCAATTCTGGTTTTGTTTGACTG
>NC_056513.1:44725032-44728992 GCF_014905685.2 Nematolebias whitei
ATGTGGGTGTGTGTGTGTGTGTACATACATACATATACTGTATATATGTGTAACAGTGTAACCCATCCTGTCATAAAAACTCAGAGGCGGCTGGGTTGGATGAGGTAGCACTTTACTGTAAATGAGTGGTTCAGAGCATAAACGTAGCATGGTCATCTCCTCTACTGGCACAAATATCACAGCAGAGCATTAGGAAGACTGTGCTGATTTTCAAATATTTGTTACAATGACTTTTAACAATAGGGGTGTAATGGTACACGTGGGTGTATTGAACCGTTTTGGTACGGCATGTTCGGTTTGGTCCATGTGTGTACCATTTCAGTTATTTTTTCACTCATTACATTTTATTAACAAAAAATTATGCGCTGCAGAACTAAAGTTCCTAAGCGAGTTTCAGCACAGCGCTATAGTCTTGTAGCACGCGTAGCACTAGCAGCCTAGCATCTCGTTGCGGTCTTCTGTTTGGGAACATTATGGCTTCTTGTTAAAAGACAAACGCTAATCCAAAGCTGTGTGTCGACGTTGTTTCATGAAGATTGGATCCGCAGCAACAACACGTCTAACTTATTAACGCTCTTGAAACAACATAATCCGAATGTGAACGTCTCTTCTAGCAGCTTGGTGCAAAAACCAATAGCAGCAGCAATTAAACAACCTTTATCAGGTAATTCAGATCGGTCCAAAGCAACAACACAAGCTGTAGGAGTTTTTAAAGCTCTGGATCTATGTCCGTATTTTGTTGTTGATGCGCCGGCTTTAAAGTTGTTGAGCCCCGCTACGACATCCCATCACATCAACACTTCAGTCAAAAACTTGTAGCAGCACTTTATTTAAAAGCTAAAACTGATAGTGTCAACAAGCCCTGGACCAGATTAAAGGCCTGCCCTGATGATGACTGAGAGATTCAACCATCTCATAACAAATGATGACCGTTCAAGAAGAGGTATTGTTATTTTATTATTATTATCATCTAATTAATTTTTTTAATTTAAAATTATAATCTTTTTAACTCGTTTTTTTTACCTCTTTGTAATTTATTAATTAATTTTAGCATACCGTTACACCCCTATCTAACATTATTTTTAACATGTGATCGTATGGTGGTTTTAGCATTAATGTTTTACAATAAATGTAATACAATCTGTTTTAACCTGACATCTATTTTTTCAATGCAATAAGAAATTAGAAAAATAAATTCAGACAGCAGTTAAAATGAATTATTAAATTGCTATACAACACCCTCTGGTGGTTCACAGCAAATATAACAGGCACGTCGTGACGTCATGACAACCAACATACATTGTACAAACGTAACTGACTTAACTCAGAGCATTTAGTATAATGCAATTAATTACCTGTAAATGAGTGGTTCAGAGTATAAACATAGTGTGGTCAGCTCCTCTACTGGCACAAACATCTATAAGAAAAATAACATCAGACATACTGTCTTGTGAGCTTTTTTTTTAAATAGAAGAGAACCGGACTGTACGACTTATTACAGCAGAGCATTAGGAAGACTCTGATAGAATTTCAGTTAACAGCAATTTCATTACAATAATCTAAGTATTTCTTATACCCGTTACATTACCCTGCCCCCCCCCCCCCCCCGAAATTCTGCTAAATACAAAGAGTAAGTTGAAAAACGAGTGGGTGTACGTAAGATAAAAAGCAACCAAAAACTGTTTAATATCAGTAACAAAACTAAGGTCGTTTTCACACTAGATAGTCTGGTAGACTCGGTTCGGTTCGGGACCAATATTCATGAGTTTTTGTTTACATTTTAGCTGGTGCGTTTGCATTCACACTGCACTGTGCAGTCGAGTCAACCTGTTGAACCAACCTATTCCCCCGCTCGCCTGTGGGGGCGCTGCACCAAGAACTACTGAAAGAAACGACACAAAAACCTCTGAAGACACGTCTTCTTCTTCTTCTGTAAATAAAAATAAAAACAAAGTGGCATCAAGTTTTAGCAGTTTTAGGAGTTATATTTTGTCATTTTTCAAAAATGGACTTAGCATGGGCAGAAGATGAGACAGAAGACCATGGAGAATATTGTTTTTCACACAAGACAGCTGACGGCTCCATATAAGGTAAGAGCAATACGTGTTTGATTACCCTGCGGAGCTGAGTCCGGTCTGTTTACATTCACACTGCACTCGAACCGCGCTGGAGTTCGCTTCTACCGGACCGAGACCTAGGTTTTAGCCCGGGCCAGAGTTTGCCTTTTTGTTCCATGACAGAGTTCGATGGTGCGTTCACACCTCCCTAAACGAACCTGACTTTCTAGGAAAACGAGCTACAGTTCGATTAAAGCGGACTAAACAGGGCTAGTGTGAATGCACCCTAAGTATACATGTTAGTTCAAAAACTCCCCCAAAAAGGAGTATGTAAAGAAATGAGGTGCTCAAACTCCTAATCAAACAGACTCAAAGGTGCCCATTACACCACCAAAATGTAATCACTGTTCCTGTAACTCCAAAAGTACTACTCAAGTACTTCCATGGTAAACACTTTCATAACCCTGTTACTTAAACCAAAAGTTCGCTTGAAAAGAACTGAATCAAGGAGCTAACTGAGACGGCGGATAAAGAAGCCTTATCTACTGCGTGGACATTCATCTCACAAACAAGACGTCTGTGGGGCCTGATAGACCCACAATCCCTAAGAAGATGACTATCAAGGCAGTGCTGAACCAACCTGAGTTAAGGAGCCCAGAACAGAAGTGTCTGAACAGTCACCATCAGGAAATACTGTCACAGGGGCTTCAACATCTAGGGAAATATCAATAGGGAGAGATAAGTCTGTGAGGACATCATCAGGAGGGGGCATGTCTGGGTGGACAGAGCTGGGAGAAGCTACAACAATGTCTGAGGGTAAAATGTCTGGGCAATGTTGTGGATCCTCCATATTGTCAACTGTTGAGTGGACAACATTGTGGACAAGAGGTGGGTGACTGGTTGGAACGGAAGTAACAGTCAAAAAAGGGTCAGGCTGGATGGTACCAGGACCCTGGTCATATGAGTCGCCATCTTCTGAATAGACCCCATCATCGTTGCTCTTCATCAGCCAGTTGACTATGCGGACACCATTGTCCTCTATCACATTAGGTACATAAGGGCATATGCCACTCCCATGCATAGTAACATCACTGTCGGAGTGCACAGGTTCACGATCCTCATCATTCTTACAGGGCAAGAAGTTAACAGAGAGCAGCAGGTTCCTGTGGGCAACCCTAGTTCAGAGGATTTAATGACCATTAAAGCTTTGTTAAACTGGAAAACCGTCTGAGCTTCATATATTGTGGGTCCTGCCCTCTCCTAGACTTATAGGGACCATAACATATTTGGAGGCTCGTTCAATGCAAATATGTTTAGTTACCATTTACTGGGACTCTTGGTTCTGGAGGTGTTTTGTAACTTGTTTGGATGCTCAGTTATTCATGGCATGTTTCTAGGCCCGTCCTGTCACTTTTGCTCTTGACAGTTTGTTTGCAGGGTATCATTTTGAGTGACGTGTTTAGTCACACCCTCTGTTTGTGAGACGTGTCAGCATTTAGTGTCGGGTTGCTGTGGTAACATGTGGCAGAGCAGCTAAAGCACGGGATTTAAATTTCCCCATGTTGCGCATTTATTGTGTTTGTGACCGTGCATATTTCTAACTTAAGCCCCTTATCCACAGGTCCGGTTCTTGTAGGACCCTATTGTGCCTTATTTAGGCCAGTTCCGGTGGGACCGGTTTATTTCTGTCTCCACAGTGCCCATAGTTCCCCTTTAGTGGGCAGATAGTTCACCTTTAGTGGGCGGATAATTAATATCAACGCGCATTACCAGATGGTGGCGCTAGTGTTACATTAAGCTCTTTACTAACCACCACTAACACGTATTAGAAGAAGAGATGGAAAAGAGCATACAACTGTAGTGAGTCACGTGGGTACGTGTCACTTGTTGTATGACAAATATA
>NC_056513.1:44729092-44732451 GCF_014905685.2 Nematolebias whitei
CTTCGGTTCTGCCATCTGGGGTCTATTTAGTGATTGAATCATGTCACTTTCTCATTTATGGGTTTCCTCGCCGAGTCCATTCGGACCAAGGGGCCAACATTGAGAGCAAACTAATTAAGGAGCTTCTGGAGATGGCTGGAATACAGAAATCTCATACAACTCTGTATTATCCCATGGGGAATGGTATTGCAGAGCGATTCAGCAGGACTCTGGTAGCTATGATCAGCTCGCTCCCCCTCAGCCAAAAGCAAAGTGGCCACAAATGCTGAAGCTGCTCACTTTCTGCTATAACTGCATGGAGCATGAGACGACAGGGTTCGCACCATTCTACCTCATGTTTGGAAGAATTCTTCATCTCCCCATTGATGTCATATTTCAACATACCCTCACCGATGATGCAGTTGTCAGTGACTCAGACTTTGTTTCCCACCTGAAGAATGATATGAAGCTGCTCAAATTGTGCAGAAAAGCAGTCTCAGGTAACAAACTCACCATACTAGGCTGTACGACAGCAGAGTCAAGGGCTCACCTCTCGCCGTTGGGGACAGAGTACTGATTGCCAACAGAGGGGTACCAGGAAAATGCAAGGTTGCGGACAAGTGGGAGTCTACCCCTTATGAGGTCATTATTATGGTCCCGATAAGTCTAGGAGAGGGCAGGACCCACAACATATGAAGCTCAGACGATTTTCCAGTTTAACAAAGCTTTAATAGTCATTTAATCCTCTGAACTAAAATGCAGACTGGGAGGCCTGGTTAAAACAAACAAAAAGAGGGAGAAGCCCCGAACCAACCAACAGTTGGCCATCGGATTCACTCCGCTCCCCTTGCCCTATAACTCAGGGACTAACCCTACAACCAAAAACCGAAAAAAGGCCTAGGCTACGCAGGTGACTCCCAGTCTCAAAAACAATCAGCTCAACATCAAGAAGCAACAACTTTGACAAGGTGCAACAATCAGCAGCTGGAGCAGGAGCGAGGCTGGAGAACAAGAACCGTCAACCATCAGACCAACATCTCCTCTGGCCTCACTTGCTCATCCAGCAGGTGGAGCTTGGTCCTTTTAAGCCACCCTCAGCCAATCAGCTGCACAGAGAAAAGGAGAATTAATTACAAACACACACGGACATAATTGACGCAGGGGCATGTCACACCTCCACCCTTAAATGCTGAGTGGTGGGTTAAGAACAGTCAGCAGCAGCATAAAAACGGGAAAATTAGTCAATCAAAAATGTTACCTTTTGTGTGTTTTCCCCTTTTTTCTTCTTCTTTATTTTTGTTTTAACTCCATGGGAGTATTCAAGTTTACCCTGCAACCTGACCTCACACAGACCGTCAATGTCAGGTCCAGCACCGGAGAGCTCGGCTGAAGAACTCACCTCACCCGGGGGAGTCCGCAGCCTGGGGGGTGTGGCTGACCCAGCGGAGGACAGGGTTAAAACAACAGACAGATTCTTGCCTCATTTGTGATAGACTTTCTACCTGTTGGAGTGGCATGGGGGGTTGCGGCGCCCGCGTTTTTTCTGTGCCTTGGCGCACGTAATTATGCACACTGGAGACGCGTGGGGAATGTTATCCTGAAGCTCATTTGATCTTTCAGAAGTCACCGGGGCTAAAGTAACCTCTGGATTAACCAGAATTCTGCCTCTGGCCAAATCATTCCCCAAAATAAATTCAATGCCTTTAACGGGAAAGGCAGGACATGCTGCCACCACAACGTCTCTAGACACCAACTCACACTTTAAATTAATGCGATACAGTATTACAGTTACAGTATTGGTAAAATTACTTCCAAAGCCCTGTACCCATTCACAAGCATTTAAAGAAGTTTCAGTTAAAGGCAAGACGCTGTTTAAAATAATGGATCTCGAGGCTGCTTTGTCTCTTAAAATAGTTATCGGCATGTTAACACCACCTGCCACAGAGACCTCGCCTTTCATAAGAAATGATGAGTAAATATTCAAATCCGTTCTCCTGACACTGCAGGTGATGGGCACCTGCGGAGTTTTCACCAGCGCGACTGCTTTAGAGGAGGAAGCACTTTTTTTACTAAGCAAATAGCAGTTTGGCCAAATGTGACCAGGTTTTTTGCAATAAGCACAAACGGGCTTGAACTTACTCGCTCCTTTGTCCGGGGTCTGCTCCAGCTTCATGTCAGATCCTGCAGAGCGCACGGCAGGGGCGCTGTGCTGCTCCACCTGAGACCGCTTCTCAAAAACAGATTTATGAGTTAACACATACTCATCTGCAAGCACAGCTGCCTTAGAAACTTCATTTACTTTTTGTTCATTAATATAAGTTGCAATCAGTACAGGTAAACAACTTTTAAACTCTTCCATTAGGATCAACTCACGTAATTGGTCAAAGCTTTTTAAGTCTTGTGCCAAACACCAGCGATCAAAAAGCACTTCTTTTGCATGAGCAAATTCAACATAACTTTGACTATCATTTCTTCTCATATGTTGAAACTTTTGTCTATAAGCCTCGGGCACCAATTCATAAGTCCTGAGCACAGCTGCTTTCACGTGATTATAATCCAGACTTAAATCTGGTGACAGTGAAGCATATATCTCCTGAGCTTTACCTGTGAACACACACTGCAATAATAAAGGTCACACCTGTTTAGGCCATTTTAAACTCTTAGCCACCCTTTCAAACAGAACAAAATATTTATCCACATCTTTGTCAGAAAAAGGTTGTATTAGACGGATGCACTTGGTCACATCAAACTCAGACGAACCTGATTGTACAGGTGACGCGCTCAGCTCGAGCTCTTTTAGTCGAACCTCCCTCTGAGTTTCAAGCTCCACTTTACGGAGGTCCAGCTCTTTTTCTCTAAGAGCCAGGCCCTGGAGTTCAATTTTTAATTCAAGTTCACGGACATCAGGTGTGGATTTTTCAATCTCCTCCTTAGCCCGAGAAACAGCAGAAGGAGTCATCTGAGGGAAAACACCAACTTTGGTCAAAGCAGAGAAAATCTCAGATTTCATTGCCTTTTTATTTAACTGTTTATATTCTGAAATAGAAAAATGAGCAGCAATTGACAACAGATGCTCTTTTGTGCAGCGATCAAATTGCTCAATTGTTGGCTGCTCTACAAAATCCTCCACATTGAGCTCCATTTTGTTCAGGAAGTGGAGCATACAATAGAATAGAGGAGGAAGTTACACTCCTAGCAGACACTAAAGCCCCTTATCCACAGGGCCTTTTGGGGCTCCTATGTAACCATTTCGGGCCGATTGCGTAGTTTCTCCACAGTGCCTTCAGCGGTGGAACCCGCACAATTTCTGGGACCTGCTTCTCTGGGGTTCCATATATATATATATATATATATATATATATATATATATATATATATAT
>NC_056513.1:44732551-44740491 GCF_014905685.2 Nematolebias whitei
TGTTAGGATTTATGGTCGGAGCGAACCCAGAGTGCAGAACAGGGACTCAACTCGGCAGTTATACAAAAATAGGCTTTTAATGATAAATAAAAAGTACAAAATAAACGAGCTGACGGGGCAGCAAAACTTACATAAACAAGGAAGGAGGCACGGGGAACTCAGGAGACACGGGGAACTCGAGGGACCAGGAAGACAAGGAGAGACTCAGGAGACCCAAGGAAGCGTACCCAACGAAGACGACCCGACGAAGGACAAGACAGAATAGGACGGCTTAAATACTAGAAGAAGACGAGACATGATGACAAACAGCTGGGACGAGACACAGGTGGCAACAATGGAAACTAATGAGGAAGCACGAGGGAAACAGACACAAACCGGGCCACAGAAAAGTACCATCCTTACAGAAAGCTACATAATGAAATCAGACATTCAGTGGTTTTTGCACAATAATTTTCATGTCATGTGACCCACTGACACAAAACTTATGTTAAACTACTCCACTAAACCTGACAGACGAGGCACCCTCATTTCTCATTTTAAAGCATTTTCTAAGTTTACATAATTTATTGGTTCAAAAATCATTGTTTTCGCTCAATAACTAATTAGAAAATGTTTGTTGTTTTCAACCAGTTTGACAAGATTGGCAACAAGGAAGAGGGCCGACAATGGAGGAGGGGCGTACCAAAGAGACCATCTTATCACAAGCAGAACTGGTTTGTTCCACTTTGGAGTAAGCTGTTGGGGGAAGAATCAGTTTTGTTGTGTGTTTCCTTGACTGATGAAGCCTTCTGGATAGAAGGTGAAACGTTTCAGCACAAAAAAAGAAACTGTCCAAATGATCGGACTGAAAAAGGTTGGATTTTATACCTGGATTATTGAGCATGGACTTTGTTAATTAGAAAATGCTTTAAAATGATAAATACATTAGCAACGGACTCTGGTGACTGTAATGTCCTCCTGCTTTTACACTTATCAGCTGCTTTTGACACCGTGGACCATAACATCTTACTTTGTTGTTTGAAATGGTGCAGCACTGGATTGGTTTAGGTCCTACTTAGCGGAGCATACTTTCTGTGTCTGCCTTGGTGGCCACATGTCCTCCTCTACTCCTCTCTTGTGTGGGGTTCCACAGGGCTCAGTCTTAGGCCCCCTCCTCTTCACACTATACCTGCTCCCTCTTGGCTCTATTTTTAGAAAATATGGGATCTCCTTTCATTGATACGCAGATGATATGCAGATATATGTCCCACTAAAGAAAAATGACTCTTAACTCTCTG
This sequence comes from Nematolebias whitei, assembly GCF_014905685.2. Taxonomy (NCBI): domain Eukaryota; kingdom Metazoa; phylum Chordata; class Actinopteri; order Cyprinodontiformes; family Rivulidae; genus Nematolebias; species Nematolebias whitei. Next base: position 44,733,829 of record NC_056513.1, read on the forward strand.
GCCCCTATGTTTTCATGTCTGGAGGATATCAAAGCCTGGATGGCTGTAAACTTCTTAAAGTTTAATGAGGAAAAGACTGAGGTGATGATCTTTGGAAGCTCCACTGAGACTCCCAATGTCAGTGTTGGTTCATTGCCCCAGTACATCAGGCCAATTTTTACAAACCTGGGGGTCAAAGTCGATGCTGAACTAAAATTAGAAAACCACGTCAGGGCTGCTGTTAAAACTAGTTTTTTCCATCTGAGGCAGCTGGCTAAGGTGAAGCCGATTCTTTCTAAGCAGCATTTTGAAACAGTAGTTCATGCCTTTGTGACCGCTCAGCTGGACTACTGTAATGCACTCTATACATGAATCAGTGATTCATGTTTCTGTCAGTTTCAGAGGGTACAGAACGCTGCTGCACAGCTTTTAACTGGCACATGAAAGTTTGAACACATTTCTCCTGTTTTAGCCTCCCTGCACTGGCTGCACCTACATTCCAGGATTCATTTTAAAATTATTTTGTTTGCTTATAAAGCTGTTAATGGACTTGCCCCGACTTATCTGTCCAAGTTGCTGCATCCATATATACCCTCTCGATCCCTCAGGTCATGTGATCAGCTGCTCCTGAGTGTGCCAAAGACAAAGCGTAAGCTCAGAGGAGACCGTGCTTTTGCTGTGGCAGCTCCTAAACTGTGGAACGACCTTCCCTTGAACATCAGACAGGTCTCTTCCCTGTCTGTTTTTAAATCTCTTCTTAGAACCCATCTCTTCTCCGTGGCCTTTGACACCATCTGAGATTTTGACTTTTAATCATTTTAATTGCTTGTATTATCTGATTGTATGACTGTTTTTTACACAACTTATATATATATATTTTTTTTTTTTCATTTAGCCTTTATTTATCCAGGTTAGTCTCATTGAGCCACGAGAACTCATTTTCAAGAGAGACCTGTTTAGGGAGCACATGGTGGGGGTTAAGGACCTTGCTCATGGGCCCAGAGTGGGGCGAATGAGGGTGGGGGCAAGTGTGGGTGTTTCACCTACCCCACCCACAATTTTGATGTTGTCGGGGCCGGGGCGTGAACCGGCGATCTTCGGATCACAAGCCCACCTCTCTAACCTCTGCGCCACCACTCCCCACCACACAACTTATATTATGTGACTTTTAATTATTTTAATATTTTTTATTATCTGACTGTATGTACACACTGTTGTGTGTACAGCACTTTGGTCCTGTAGATGTTTTAAGTGCTCTATAAATAAAGCTGGTATGGTAAGGTATACATGGTGGTGTCTTGTGTGTCAGGTCTATTAGAGAAGTTTAACATTAGTTTTGTGTCAGTGGGTCAAACAATGTAAAATATATTAATTTTTATTTCTGAAGAGTGTTTGGTTCAATAATTTGTTGATGGTCCCTAAGCAAACTATTAAGTCTCGGAGGAGGAGCAGACTGAGCACAGCTGATTGAAATCAGACTGCCTGCTTCGGATTGAACAAGAGGAACACACCGCTGAAGCACGGAGCTTGAATGTCCAGTGTAAAACTAACTTCACCGCGGTAGAGAGTTGAGGCTCCATCATAGCACGAACAGTTCAGAAACAATTTGAAATGAGACAAAAAATAAATTATTAACTGATTAAGTCGTGTTTTAGACTGCTTATCGTTAACGAATCTATTTTGACCCAAAGTGCAGCCGTGACTGGCTCTGAATGACGACTTTACAGCAGACAGCTGCTCCACTCTCTTCCAGGCACTGAGTACCGACGCAGAATATTTTAGTGGTACACAGTACCGGACCATACCGGCTTACTTTCACCTCTGGTTGCAATGTTATGTTCTGTTGTCTGTATTGTTCTGTTGGTACAGAACTGTGGGTGAGTGAAAGGGAGTGGGCGTGACAGCGGTAACAAAAACATGTATTTAACAATGAGTCACGTTATTGCTTGCATTTGAATCAGTACATTTTGTATCCAATAAAAACAAAGATGTTAACAAATAAACTGGACAGTATTCTGGTAATTAGGGATATTTTCACAGTTGTGGTCTTGACTGGTCTTGAAATAAAATCCTAAGTCCTCAATGTCCGAGACCAAGACAAGACCAAGATCAAATGCAGTCAACTCCGAGACAAGACCAAGACCATCAAAAAGTGGGCTTGAGACCGGTCTCAAGACCAAGACCGGTCTCGAGCACTACAACACTACTGACATCAACATTTGATTGATGATCTGAAGCACCTAAGTGTGACAAAAAAATCTAAGGAAAAAACAAAACAGAAGACATCTGTAAGAAGTTAAATGCCTAGTCACAGCAATCTACAGCAAATAAACTTGTTTTAACCTGCATTATTTTCAGGATGAAAAGCTTCTAAACCATCATGGCTCATAAAACGCGTCATGGGTTTGACCACAGCTCTTTTATTTTGTACTAAATTCTACTTTTCTAAAAGTGTCCATTAGTATTAAAGTTCAGCAGTCAAGACGACTGACATATTTTATTTTCTAACATACAAATACTGATTAGCATTTTTGGGGTAATTGTAGCTGAGTGGTTAGAGCAGTCGTCCTCCTATGGGAGAGTTGGGGTTTTGATTCCACCAACAGTCTCAGGTTGCATTGTTCCTGGGCAAGACACTGAACCCCTCATTGCCTCCTATGTGTGTCCCATCGGTGTATGAATGTGATTTAAAGCACCGATTAGTCTCCACAGATTCAGATTAGCTTTGTAGAGACCTAGTGCTGTGTGGATGGGTAAAGGAGGTCAGAGACTGTGCTGTAAAGCGCTTTGAGTGTTTTGATAAGATAGAAAGGTGCTATATACTTTGTAAGTACAGTCCATTCCATTCCATTAGCATTAGCGTCAGAGGCATTTGTAACATTAGGGGACACATTAATGAGGAAGGGAGGGAGGGGATCTGGGTGTCCTCCCCTATCAAATTTTCAATAAAGCAGATGTCATTTCCTACATTCTGGTGTATTATATGGTTTGTTAAACATCTATGTTTACCTACATAAATAAACACTTGATTCAATAACTATTTTAGAGTTAATGGCACAACAAGAAGTAGCCTGACCAACAGCTCTCCTTGTTTGAATAGAACACACTCCGCTTCTCTAACGCATCCTACCAATTCAATTCAATTCAGTTTATTTATATAGTGCCAAATCACAACAAAGTTGTCTCAGGGCACTTTACAAGAACATTCAAATCCATAAAAGCCAATTAGTAAAGTTCTCTATCTATTCTCTATCTCCACCCCCATTCCAGTCGACAACACTGCGGTAAAGCGTACCCCAGATTTGTAAACCTTACTCTCGCTCAAATCCAGAGTGCTCGATTACAACAACCTTTAAGGCTGGGATGTATATGTGTCATTGTACATAGCCCCTGTTTAAAGGTGAATATCGGGCAAAAAAAGCAACATTTCAACAAGATTTTCTTAATTTAATTCCACACATTTAAAGCATGTTTATCACCAAGTTTGGGGAAATTCAGCTGTGGGGTTTTAAAGACATTTCAACTGTAAGGAACGTCTGCACTACATGTGTTTATAGGCAAATTAAATAATGACAACAACATTCCCACTAGTTCTAACAAGGTTGATTCAGGTCCTCTGTAATGAACTATTCATTGTTAAGCAGAGAAACATCATTTAAATGATCTAAAACAGTTAAATTTGGTCCTCTGGACATTCAAAAAACAAAACAACAAAAAATATAGAAACGTTTCGTCTTTCATCTGAGAGACTTCCTCAGTCTGAGGTGCTGTATTCAGCTCAGTCTCTTAAATAGCACCTTCTCAGAGTGGATCAACCAGTTTGCTGCTGACAACCAAAACCAGCTGATCACATGCTCAAGAAGGACCATCAGCCTAACAATGGATCATTAGCACCTGATGGCTGTTTACTGTTCACAGAGGGCTGAGTGATACTAGCAATCACAGCATTGTAAGAGGGGGACAGTTGAACCTGGAGGCTCCGCCCCTGTTTAATGATGGACGGTTTCTTTTCACAAATATGGCCTCCTTTACTCCTCTCTCGAACCATCGTTCCTCTCTGTCCAGGATGTGAACATCTTCATCCCTGAAAGAGTGACCGCTGGCCTGGAGATGAGTGTAGACCACAGAGTCCTGGTTAACTCTCTCTTTCAACTGGTCAAGTTGTTTGTTGTCTTCCTTCAAGTCTTTCTAGCTCAAGTTTGTTTATCTCATTTGTGTTTTGAGCTTCAAGTGTTTGAAGTTGACTTCCAAGAGTCTCAATGTCTTTACACAATCGTACGTTATCAAGTGAACACATCTTCAATCCTTCATCAGCTACACCATGTAGGCTATGTGTCATTTCAAGCCTCTTTGCAAGAAGGAAGGCAAAATAACCAAGTTTTTTCATGATATCTTTTTCACCTTGCCTTGCAGGATGTCTGTAGATAAGACTTTTGTCTGTGATATTAAGAAGTCAAAGTGGCTGTTGCATCTAAAATGAGTGTTTATGTAATTATTTTCCTTTTACATATCCAATATAAGTTGTATTTGTTCAAGGCAGACATATTTGTTCATAACTTTATTATTAGTAAGCATGAGAGTTGCCAGAGCCAAGCAAACAGTTGCCGGAATGCACCCTGTCAAAATAAGAGAGTTACCGGATCCTGTTCCGGCAGGATTCAGCTCAAATTAAGCACTGGAGACTGGAGACATCCTGGTAGAGTCTTCACAGAACAAATCTGGTTTAGTGCTTGTGCTCCACTGCCAAGGAGCTTTTGGAGTTCCTCAGTGATCTTTTTTTTTTAATGATCTCACATTCCTGTAGTCCTCTGTCTCAGTGGAACGTAAGTCAGCCTCCTCAGTGATGGACATGGTAAAAGTAGTAATGAGATCCTCAAAGATTTTCCTTCACTGTCCAACACTATTCCCAGTTTGGGTCAGCAGTTTTCAACACAAACCAAACATGGCCAGGGACTGGGCTTGTATTCCTTTTTTGAATTGTCAAACAGTTTGCCGAACCTCCTTGATGTTGACCAAAGGTTTTTCTCCCTGGCCTCTTCAGATTCCCCCTACATTTATTTATTTTTGCTTCCACAGCCACACAAGATGCAGTCCTTCTAACCATCACGTTCCTTTCACATACTTTAGGAGTCCTTTGGGTTTATTTCGATGTGTCACCACTTTTTATGAGAACTTTTTATGTTCAGCAGAAAGGAAGTCCTCTGCTAATCAGAAAATTGCTAGTTTGATCTTTGCTTCCTGCACCACATGCCAAAGTCTTCTTGAGTGATGCACTGAATTCCATGTAGTGCCCCTTACCGCAAACCAATGTGTGAATGTGCGTTTAAATATGTAAGTGTGACTTGTAATGTAAAAAAACACTTTGAATACTTAGAAAGATTTAAAAAGTGCTTTATATAAGAAAGTCCATTATTCATTCACTTTGTCAAGGTGTCAAGAAATAACCCAAGCTGCCAGCTTCAGATAAAAGAAATTGGTCTGCATTTTTAGGAAAAAAATAAAATAAAATTTATATATATACTAAAACTTGCCACAAACTACAAACTACTGGAACGTCAGTGTCCCTATCTATGGTGAAGCCAACTTTACATCACCATGGGCAGAGAGGGTGGCCATAAAGAAAGAAGCTCCTGCTCCAACAGCCACACCTTCTGTCATGGTTTCAGGTTGTTTTTGAAACCCATTGTGCAGACAAATGGACTCTGAATGTGAATATCTAAAAAAGCAAACTAATTTGTTTACAAAAACAATTTAATGTGGCAGCAAAAACTACTTACAGAAACTTGTGAGGAACAAACACAATCATGACACCAGGACTGGCACATTATTTGCACAATGCCCAACTGATTTACCAACCGGAGAAAAAGAAAAAATGGTAAATGGACTGTACTTATACAGCACCTTTCTATCTTATTTCAAGATACTCAAAGCTCTTCACACTACAATTTGTGCCCTCATTTACCCATTTATACAGCACTCTACTAGATCTATACAAAGACTAATCAGTGCTTCATGACATTCATACACCAATGGAGGCACATCGAAGGCAATGATGGGTTTAGTGTCTTGCTCAGGGACACTTTGGCATGTGACTGCTGGTGGAATTGAGCCCCCAACTCTTGCACTGTAGGATGACTGCTTTAACCACTCAGTCACAGCCGTACCAATAAGAAGAAACACTACTAAAAGACAAACACCTGGAGATTGAATGATTAAGAAATGTGACAGAGGATGGAGAAAGAAGTAGAAACAATTGACTGAACCAAACACAGGTTACACAAGTGAATACAACAGACAACAAAAGTAGTCCAAACCCATCCATCCATCCATTATCTTTACCCGCTTCTTCCATTTTGGGTCACGGGGGTCACCGGTGCCCATATCCAGCAATCACTGTGTGAGGGGCGGGGGACACCCTGGACGGTTCACAAGTCCATCACAGGGACAGATAGAGACAAACAACCATTCTCTCTCTCACCTAGGGACAATTTAGAGTTACCAATCAGCCTAACATGCATGTTTTTGGTCTGTGGGAGGAAACTGGAGTACCCGGAGAAAACCCACGCATGCACAGAGAGAACATGCAAACTCCACCCAGAAAGGCCCCCCGACCAGGGTTTGAACCAAGGACCTGCTCGCTGAGAGGCAGCAGCTCTACCAGTTGCGCCACTGTGCTGCCCTTAT
>NC_056513.1:44740591-44742875 GCF_014905685.2 Nematolebias whitei
TACTGTAACATTTTAAATAAACAATCCATATTTAAATCCATTTATTTAAAATGTTACAGTATGTAAATTTAAATTACTTACTTAAGGAGTGAGATAGGGAGTAACAGGAGTGTGACTGCAGCCTGGCACATGTCGTGACAAAGTTTACTGAACTTGAACTTGGACTACTGTGTCCCTACTTCTCTATGTCTCTATCTATGTATCTATGTATGTATGTATCTATGTATGTATCTATCTATGTATGTATGTATCTATGTATGTATGTATGTATGTATGTATGTATGTATGTATGTATGTATCTATCTATCTATCTATCTATCTATCTATCTATCTATCTATCTATCTATCTATCTATCTATCTATATATATATATACATATATATACATATATATATATTTTTTATATAAAATACTATATTGTGTATATTTCCCACAGCCACAGGATTCATCCAATGAGGATGGACGTACAATAATGTGCCTCGAGCGTGTGTGGATGTGGGCGTGGTTTGGTGTAGACTGATGCCATGGTGAGCAATATTAGCATAAACAAGGTGGATTATTTAATCAATAATCCTTTTGCCTTAATGTCTATTGAGGAAAACCGGAGGTGAAGAGGTTGGGGCCAGACAGACGAGGATATTCAAATCCAGCAAAGAGAAAACTGTGCTGTGTAACTGCTGAACTTGTCTGGATATTAATTCAGCTCGGTCCAAATAATATCAACCTGTCAGTTTGTTCTTATTCTTCTTATAGATCACTCTGTGTTGTGTTTAATGATGACCAGAAGATGAGCGTTGAACTGAATGATGTTTAATCTGCATAAAAACAAAACGTGCATGGACATAATCTGGGCTCATGGCAGCAGCACCTCGTGCAGTCTTCGCATTGAATGGAGCTGCTGCTGTACAATACACCTGCAACACACACCTGTCTAAACTGAGCTTATACACGCACAAGAGAGGTCTTTAAATTGTTTTTCAAAGGTTAGAAATATGAGTATGTTAAAGAGCAGTTTGTAAGCTCAGAAGCCTCAGTAAGCCTGTCAGCTCAGAAGTGCAGGAGGGTGGAGCACGCTGTCTCAACAGAAATCAGCTGTTCCGACCGAAACTTCAGTAATCTGCCACTCACACACTCCTTCATGAAAATTAACACCAAACAAAACTGAATCGTCACTGATTAGACTTTACGTAGGAAAATAAAGATTCTCTGAAATAAATCAATTTCACCTATTTCATACAAGGAAGAGAGATCTGTCAATAATAGCAATAAAAATGTCCAATGTCAAGTCTGCAGTTATGCACTGAAAATGTCAAGATAAAAAATATATAAGTGTGTTAGGGCCCAGTCACGAGTGTTGGTCTTTTAAAAGAAAAAGAAAAAGACACTCCAGGAAACAGAGCGACCGTTGCCCCGTGTGTCAGTTAGATGAGTTGAATATGAAGTCCTGTTGAACCCTCCAGGGTTGGGTCAAACTTCACCAGGAAGCCCCAGACATCAGCTATCCTGGGCAAACTGGAGCTCCACTGGTCCGTCCTGCTGCGTCTCTCCACCTGCTTCACCTGCACCACCCTGCTGTCAAACTCATGTCTCTTTTTATAAGTTCGAGAAAAGCTGTGACCCAGTTTTCTCTGTGGACTTTGAGGATAAAATACACATCTACAAGACATTCTTGCATCTATAATAATACCATTTTTAAAAAATATTTAATTTATTTACGTTTTATTCTCAAGCCTTTTTTGTTAAACAAAATACTTTATTTTAGTGATGTCACAGGTCAAATAGCCATGAAACCCTGATGACTTCTGCAGAGTCAGAAAGGTGTTTGAGCTCAGTGAAGAGGATCAAGTCGTATCTCCGCAGCAACACGGGGCAGGACAGACTGAACACGCTGGCTGCACTACCTGGTGCTTCATCCAGGGATCACCTGACTTTAATGAGGAGCTCAGTAAACTTTATGCATCCCAGAAAAGTTGTCGGAGTGAACTTCTCTTTAAAAATGGCCTCATTTAAAAACATATTGTCTTGTGTTTCATTGTATCAGTGCAATTGTGTCAAGGAGTGTTGAAACCCTTAATGCAGGGAATTAAGTTGGACACCTGACAGAGGCTCAATGTAAAAACTTGGTCTTTGGTTTTTCTGTGGTTGTTTGTTTTACAGTTGTCTTGGAGGTGAAAAATGACAAATTAAAAAACTGCTATAAATTGACATTATTGGATGCTTCTGTTGTTGGAATTCATTCTGCAGCATATACAGTATATTTACACAGTATATATATATATATATA
>NC_056513.1:44742975-44779203 GCF_014905685.2 Nematolebias whitei
CTGTGGAAGATGGTTAGTGGTAGGAAGGAAACCAGAACTCCCACAGAAAGAAGTTATTCCAGAGACGACTAGCAATTTCCTTGGCAGTTTGATTCTTGCAGGGGAAGGCGTGTGCCAAATTGGAGAAATAGTCAGTTAAAACTAGAACATCCACAAACTTGTTCCCCTGCTCGGCAGTCCAAAAGTCTATGCAGACTAACTCCATAGGCTCAGAAGTGACTATCTTCTTGAGTGGCGCACGACTGTGCAGCTCAGATATTTTCCCTACTATGCAGTGCTGACAGGACCAAACGTAGTTTATGACATCATGTCCCAATGCCACTCCAGAAGAACCTTTGCCTCACCAGAGACAAGGTACAGTGCTGACCTTGGTGACCCACTGCGTCATGCAGACCATTGATAACTTTCTGCTTCACTGAGTCAGGCACAATAAACTGAAGGATCTTTTTGTTCATGTGAGGAGCTTTCTTTGCCTTGTACAACATGCCATCCCATATGGTGAGTCTGGTCGAGTGCTTCAACACTCCATGATTTAACAGCCCCTTCACACTTGGTAGGTCTCTTATATCTCCATACAAAGTGCATGGCTCTGCTGATTGTGTCGTCAGCATCCTGCCAATTAACAAGCTGGCTTTGTGGGAGTGCAGAGGACTGGTTCTCATTCAGCAGGGGATTGGAATCAAAATCGGTTCCCATTACATGACATATACCTCCACTGGACTAAGCATTGAGGACAGCAGCCACTTCCTCCTCTAAGACTGAGCCTCTTGTGTATGGTGGGACTGTGTCTTGATGTGGCTCATTTGTAGTCTCACCACCATCATCCACAACAGCCTGACAGTTGTTGGACACTCTGAATACATCCTGTACAAGTCTGTCATTCACACAATTGACCTGGTCCAACAGCAAGGGTCTCATTCACAAGGCGATGACCCATACACAACTTGAGAAATGGCTCATGGTTAAAGCTTCAGCAACATTTTTCTTTGGACCGGGGATGTATTTCAAGTCAAAATTGTATGCAGCGGGTTTTGCCACCCACCGTTGTTCACATGCATCAAGTCTGGGTTTGGTCAGGATATACGTCAATGGATTATTGTCAGCCCATATGGTAAAGTGCCTGCCTTTCAACCAATGGTTGAATTTGTCACAAACTGCCCATTTCAAGGCAAGAAATTCAAGCTGTTGAGCAGAGTAGTTCAACTAGGAGCGTGACAGTGTTCTGCTTGCAAAGGTGACTGGTCTGGCTACTTTTCCACCAGGTGGCAGTTGTGACAGAAGGGCTCCAATCCCATCGAAGGATGTGTCGACTGCTAGAATGAACCAGGCCTGGAAATCCAGGTGTGCTAGAGTAACACTTGTCATGAGGTCATTTTTCAGTGTCTCAAAAGTTGTCTGTCCAATCAGCAGGTGTCAGCCTCACATGACCTCTCTTTTTTTTAGGCTTACGACCCCTCTTCTGATCGTTTTGAGCATCCACTCAAGCAGTGAGCTTAAACAGTGGTTTTGTTTTTGCTGAACATGCCTCAATGAAACTCTGGTAGTACATCATCATGCCTAGATATGATTTGATTTTTCTAGGGCAAGGGGTTTTCCCATCAGACTCCACAAGGTCAGTGACTTGGACATCATTAATAGCCCTTACTTTCTCACGGTCTGTTCGAACACCATCATCGCTGATGACATGCCCAAGAAATTTTACAGTCCATCTAAGGAGGAAGCACTTCTTGGGCATGAGTTTAAAATTGTGTTCCTTAAGTCGGGAAAAAACCTTCTGTAGGCGACAGAGTGCAGAATCCTCAGTAGGTGCAAAAAACATCAAATCATCGAGGTAGTACAATAGGCTCGTGAAATTCTCATCACTGAATATGGACATCATCATCCTCGTGAACGTAGCTGGACTGTTGCACAGGCCTTGAGGAAGGCAGTTGTATTCAGGAAGTCCAAATGGAGATGAGAACGCTGTATATTTCTTGTTGTCAGGGTGCGGGGGACATTACAAAATCCTGACATTAAGTCCATCGTAGAGAAGAAGATGATACTAGCAAGTGCGGCCAGAGCATCGGCTTGATGCGGCAGTAGATAAGCATCCTTTAAAGTTCTTGCATTGAGCCATCTGAAGCCAGTGCAAACTCTGAGGTCCCCATTCAGTTTCCATACCAGAACGAGGGCATAGTCACTATTCGACTTCTGGATAATGCCTCTCTCCTCCTTCTCATTCAGAGTTGCTCTCAGTTTCTCATACTGGCTCTGTGGTACACGCCTGTAGGGTAACTACTTAGCCTATAAGCATGTCTTAAAGACCTGCAGGTTTTTCAGTGGTGGTGTGACGTTGCACGTTCATGGTGAGACGTATTCTGTCATTTCCTGTTTGTCTGTTGGTAGCTCGAGTGAATTGTTTGCTCGAGTCGTCTCTGTTTTCTGGATTTATCTGTCTTTTGCACAGTTTTTCATTCTAGTTCACAAACACACTTAGTACAGTTGTTTTTCTACTATTGGATAGTGCCTAAAACACCTCTTGTCTTTCAACACTTCTCGGTTTTTATGGGTGTATTTGGCTCTGCTAGCTCTTGCTAGCGTTAGTTTAGCATGGCTGCTGCTTCTCACCCTGCTTCCTCTGTTTTCACTTGCTCTGTGTGTCAGATGTTTAGTTACTCCTCTGCCTCCTTTAGTGATAATGATACATGTAACAAATGTAGTCTTATGGTAGCATTGGAGAGGCTGTCTGAACTGGAAGCTCGGCTCCGCGCTGTAGAAAAACCAGTAGCTAGCCAGGTCCCCTTAGATAGCGTGGAACCACAGAGGCTAGCTCCCGTTAGCGGTCCTTCAGCAGACCCCAAGCAGCCGGGATCCCAGGCCGGCTGGGTGACGGTCCGAAGCAAGCGTAGTGCTAAGTCTAAGCCCCCAGTTCACCACCAACCCGTTCATGTTTCTAATCAATTTTCCTCGCTCAGTGACACACCCGCTGAGAAGCAGACCCTGGTTAGTGGAAACTCCATAGTCCGAAACGTGGCTTTAGGGACTCCAGCGGCCATAGTCAAATGCATTCCGGGGGCCACAGCGGGCGTTATAGAATCTTATTTGAAACTGCTGACTAAGGCTAAGGCTAAATATGCTAAGATTGTTATTCACATCGACGGTAATGACACCCGGTTACACATATCGGAGGTCACTAAAATTAATGTTGCTTCGGTGCGTGACTTTGCTAAAACCATGTCGGACTCCGTAGTTTTCTCCGACCCCCTCCCCAACCTGACCAGCGATGACATGTTTAGCCGTATGTCGTCGTTTAACCGCTGGGTGTCCAGGTGGTGTTCTGAGAACGACGTGGGCTACATAGATAACTGGAGTTCTTTCTGGGGAAAACCTGGTCTGATGCGGAGAGATGGCATCCATCCCACTTTGGACGGAGACACTCTTCTTTCTAGAAATATGGCTGATTTTGTTTATCCCCCAAATTATTGACAACCCAGGGTCCAGTCCAAGAAGCAAAGTTGTAGTCCTCCACACCTCTCTGCTGCTTCTCCTCTGTTACCCACCCACACCCCCATTGAAACAGTGTCAACTCGCCCACGGCTCAAATTAAATAAACCAAAAAAAAAATCAGCTCTAAAAATATAAACCATAAAAATCTTATTAAAATAAACACAGTTACTTTACCAGAGCAAAATCATAAATTCATTAAATGTGGATTATTGAACATCAGATCTCTTTCCTCTAAATCCCTGTTAGTTAATGAACTGATAACTGATCATCATATTGATTTATTCTGTCTGACAGAAACTTGGCTACAACAGGAGGATTTTGTTAGTATAAATGAATCCACTCCTGTTAATTATTTAAATTTTCATGTTCCTAGAACAACTGGCCGAGGTGGAGGAGTAGCTTCTATTTTTCAGTCAGGATTATTGATTAATGCCAAAACAGTTATTAGTTATGATTCTTTAGAATCGCTGTCCCTCAGTCTTTCTCATCCAAAATGGAAATCAGAAAAGCCACTTTTACTAGTTGTTATATATCGTCCACCAGGCGCTTACTCTCAGTTTTTGTCTGAATTCTCAGAATTCTTAACTTACTTATTATTAAATACTGATAAAATCATCATAATGGGTGATTTCAATATTCATGTAGATGTTGAAAGTGATAGCTTAAGCATAGCCTTTAATAATTTAATAGACTCATTTGGTTTTACCCAAAACGTCCGCACATTTTCTCATTCTTATCATCACACTCTTGATTTAGTTCTGACTTATGGTATGGAGATTAAGGACTTGGTAATAGTTCCTCAAAATCCTGTTCTGTCCGACCAGTTTTTAATAACCTTTGAGTTTACATTAAATGACTACACAGTCACTGAGAGTAAATTTCATCTCAGCAGGTGCTTATCAGAAAATGCTGTAACCAAATTTAAACAATCTCTTCCATCAATGTTTTCCTCTGTCTTGCAGAGTAATGCATCAGAGAACAGTGACTTAGATCATCTAGTTGATCATCTTACAACTTCAATGCAAACTTCACTTGATAAAATTGCTCCACTGAAAAAGAAAGTGATCAATCAGAGGAAACTGGCTCCTTGGTTCAATTCTGAGTTACGTACTTTAAAGCAGACATCTAGAAACCAGGAGAGAAAATGGCGCTCTACTAATGTTGAAGAATTTTATTTAACTTGGAAAGATAGTCTGCTAACATATAAAAAAGCTCTCTGTAAAGCTAGAACTTTATATTACTCATCTTTAATAGAGGAGAATAAAAATAACCCTAGGTTTCTGTTTAGTACTATTGCTAGACTAATTAAAAGTCCCATTTCTGTTGAACCATGTATCCCTACAACTATAAGTAGTGATGACTTCATGAGATTCTTTATAAATAAAATTATTTCAATTAGAGAGAAAATTCAAACCATCCTTCCTTCTACTATCTCTAGTCCCCTGTCAAATTCAATTCAATTCATTTCAAAAATACTTTATTAATCCCAAAGGGAAATTATTTGTTGTTGCAATTCGTTATCCTCATTTCATTAAGAGATGTTATAGATACTGATGACTGTAGACAGGAAGGATCTCTTGTAAAGGTCCATCCCACAGTGGATCCTAAGAAACTGGCCGCAAATGCCGTCTGATCCGTCCACCCAGACTCGGCTGGCCTCTCGGTTCCCCCGAGCTGTAGGACCACCCGAATGCCAGGCAGAACTCCTCCCAGAGTGATGGCCACTCCTCCCAGCAGTCTGCCAAGCTCCTCGCCGCTGCGGACAGTCAACTGTAGGTGCCGAGTGACGATCCTGTCCTTCCGCTGTTGAGCCATGTTTCCAGCTGCTAGTTCCAGGATCTCAGTGGTCAGGCACTCGAGCACAGCTGGCAGGGAGATGAGAATGCGTCCACAGAACGTCTTTTTCAACTCATTTGAGATTTGGGGCTGTAGTTGAGATATTATTTGAGCTTTTGAGATGTTAATCAGCTGCTGTTGGTTGAAAAACTGACTTGTTGCCATGGTTACGCATCATAACAAATGTCCAAAACTAAAAAAGTTTCAGAAAAAATCCTTCCTGCTGCACAGCATCTGATACCAGAGGAAACAATCATCCAAAAATGTGATTTACATCCAGAAAAAGAGGAATTAAAGTTTCCAAAAGTAAAATCTCAGAATGAAAGTAACAGAGCTGCTCCAACATGCAGCCACCTTGAGCGGCGCAATTCTAGAACCAACTAGAGGCATGAGGCAACTTTAAATATTTCACTGGAGCCGGATTTATGTTTGGACAGTTTTTGTCCTGTTGAGCTCTCTGAATTGTCAAAAATAATAACCTCATCCAAACCATCCACATGCCTGCTAGATCCCATCCCAACCAGACTGTTTAAAGAGGTATTTCCACTAATTAATGTCCACATTTTAGATCTAATTAATTTGTCTTTAATGGATGGTTATGTACCACAGCGTTTTAAGGTTGCTGTAATTAAACCTTTACTTAAGAAGTCTGATCTTGATTCAGAAATTCTGGCCAACTATAGACCTATATCTAATCTAACTTTCATCTCAAAAATTCTAGAGAAAATAGTTGCAGGTCAGTTGCGTGAACATCTACAAAGAAATAATCTGTAAATCTGACATAAAAACTTGGATGACCGTAAATTTTCTCCTGTTGAACAGACTAGACTGAGGTTTTGGTTTTTGGACCTGAGCACCTTAGGAATTAATTTTTCAGTCTTTCTCCCTCATTAGATGCATTAATCTGTCCTCCAGCTCTGTTAAAAATCTTGGTGTTATTTTTGATCAGGACATGTCTTTTATCCCCCACATTAAAAACGTTACTAGAACCACCTTCTTCCACCTGCGTAATATCACTAACATTAGAAACATCTGATCTAAAGATGATGCAGAAAAACTGGTCCATGCATTTGTCACGTCTAGACTGGACTATTGCAATGGTTTATTATCTGGGTGTCCAAATACTTCTTTAAAACATCTTCAGTTGATCCAAAATGCTGCTGCCAGACTCTTAACTGGAGTTACTGGGAGAGATCATATCTCTCCCAGTTTTAGTTTCTCTCCATTGGCTCCCTGTCAAATCCAGAATAGAATTCAAAATCTTACTTCTAACCTACAAAGCTCTCAACAACCTAGCTCCATCTTATGTTACAGACCTTATTGTTCCATATTTTCCTAACAGAGCACGATGTCTTTTTCAAAAGTCGATAAAACAGAGCCCCGCCGATGCCAAAAAGCAGAGTCCCTGCTATCATAAATCCAAATATGTAAACGTCTTCAACATCCTCCTGAGACAAAACTGTGATGCACATCAACTGCCACACTCCCCACGAATCCATGACGTGCCCCACAGCATGAGTCTCAGCTGGACACGCCGGTTCTCCAGGACCTTGTCGCTTTGATGAAAAAATCTTATCAATAGAGTTGAACGCCCATGATACCAAATCCATAATCTTCTTAATTTATGTTTGAGAGATGAGACCCAGGTGCTTCAGACACACAGAGAACAGAGCAGGAAGAAAGAAAAACACGGGGGAGGAGAAACAGAAGCTGCCACCTCGGTGAGAGCCTGGGAGGAAAAGACTACACTACATTCTATACTGACAGTAAAATAGTCCTAGGTTACATCTACAATCAGACTAGGAGATTTTATGTATGTTAGTAACCGTGTAACCAGGATCTGCAGATCTTCTCAGCCAATCCAGTGTCATTATGTAGCTAGCAGTCAGAACCCCACAGATCATGCTACTTGTTCTGTTCCTGCATACCAGCTGCCCCTTGGTAACTGGTATGCAGACTTTTGACTTTTTGTTGCAAGACCAAAGGTTCCCAAATGACTCTTATGATCTTGTAGACCCTAGCATTGACTCAGATGTTAGACCTCATGTAACTATTCTCAAAACTACAGCCTCTACCTGGCAACTTGGTTCTGATAGATTCAGTAAGTTTTCCACTTAGAAGTCACTCACACATGCTCTTTCTAGACTACTGCATGTTATCCACAACTTCAAATCACCACCAAGAATGAACAGTTGCTGCTGTGGTTGGCATTACTGTGAGACAGGACTCACTGTGGACAAGTTTAACAAGCTCAAAACATTGCGATTCAAGCAGTACAACAGGATGTGTATTCTGAAGAGATCAAGTGTGTACAAAAAAATGAGAAGCT
This sequence comes from Nematolebias whitei, assembly GCF_014905685.2. Lineage (NCBI taxonomy): Eukaryota > Metazoa > Chordata > Actinopteri > Cyprinodontiformes > Rivulidae > Nematolebias > Nematolebias whitei. The sequence goes on from NC_056513.1 coordinate 44,750,627, forward strand.
ACCTAAAACCAGTTCTCTCAATAACATGGACTCTTATCTGGATGAAAATGGACTCCTTAGAGTAGGTGGACTCTTCACCAACTCAAATTTGAACCAAGGTGAGAAGAACCCACCAATAGTTCCAGGCCACCACCATGTTGCAATTCTTTTCATAAAGCACTACCATGATCAGGTCCATCATCAAGATTACCTGTTTACTGAAGGAGTTATATGCTCTGCAGGATGGTGGATAGTGGGTGGCAAGAGAAAGGTTAGCACAATCATCTATCATTGTGTAACCTGCAAAAGACTGTGTCCTTCTGAGCACACAAAAAATGTCAAACTTCCCACCAGACCGACTTGCAACAGACCCTCCATTCACAAATGTGGGCTTAGATGTGTTCGACCCATGGTTTGTGTCTTCCCGATGTACCAGAGGAAGTGTGAACCAAAACAAAAGGTGGGCTGTCATATTCACATGCCTGAGTATTAGGGCAGTTCACATTGAGGTGGTAGACTCACTCGGCACATCTAGCTTTATTAATGCATTTAGTCGGTTTCTGTCAATAAGAGGACCTGTTAAAACTATTAGTTCTGATCGAGGCACCAACTTTGTCAGTGCATGTAAGGAACTAAAGATCTCCTCAAACTTGGACAATACAGCTGTACAGACCTATTTGAAAGAACGTGGATATACTTGGATTTTTAACCCACCACATGCTTCCCACTTTGGTGGGTCGTGGTAGAGAATGATTGGCCTGGCCCAGAGAATATTGGACTCTGTTTTTCAAACTCAAGATGACAAAGCTAACTAATGAAGTCCTCAACACCTTAATTGGGTAGCTTTGGCTGAGTGGTTAAGGCAGTCGTCCTCCAATGCAAGAGTTGGGGATTCGAATCCACCAGCAGTCACATGCTGAAGTGTCCCTGGGCAAGACACTGAACCCCTCATTGCCTCTGATGTGTGTCCCATCAGTGTATGAATGTGATCTCAAAGCACTGATTAGTCTCTTTAGAATGGTTTCTTCAATTAGCTTTGTAGAGATCTAGTAGAGTGCTTTGTGAATGGGTAAATGAGGACACAGATTGTGGCGTAAAAGCGCTTTGAGTATCTGAATAATATAGAAAAGCGCTATATAAGTGCAATTAATTTAATGGCAGAGGTGGCAGCTATTATAAATGTTAGACCTCTTGTCCCAGTTTCTACAGACTCGAGTGACCCTTTCATTTTGACCCCAGCTGCGCTTTTGACTCAGAAGATCATTCCTCTTCAGGCTCCAGCTGGTAACTTCATGACGTCAGATATTTATAGACACCAGTGGTGACAGATTCAGCACCTGTCAAACACATTCTGGGATAGGTGTAAGAAAAAGTTCCTTCCTACTCTCTAGTCACGTCGCAAGTGGCAATCCAGCCAACCTAAGGTGAGCTTAGGAAGTGTTGTCGTACTTAAAGACAGTCAAGTACCAATAAATGAATGACCTCTTGGTCTTATAACTTAGGTCTTTCAAAGTAAAGATGATAGAGTATAGAAATCAGATGGTTCAAAGCTGTTAATAAGACCTATCTCAGAGATTGTAGTTTTGGTTCCTTCATAAAATATCTTGTTTTTCCTAAAGACTCAATTTGTGGCGTTTATTCACATCAGACGGAGAGTGTTCTGTTATGTAGTTGTAAATGTTACGCTTTCAGAAACAAATTTCATCCATGTAGGACAAAAAAAGAAAGACTGCCCTCATGTGTTTATTTCAGGTATTGCAACTTGACAACCTTTTTTTTTATCTGGACCAAAACTTTATTGAAGTAACATAACACTTAGACAAGATGGCCGTTGTAACAAGTGATGTCGTCAACCGTTTCATGGTGTCTTGTTGGAGGAAGATTACTGCATGTATCTTTCGTTTGGGGTTGTATTGCCGGTATGTACTGAAGGATTAGTTTTGTAACTTTGTTTTTGTGCTAAATATAGCTCACTAATGTATTATTTGACTGTGAAATTAGTTTTTCTTTGTTATGCAAATTACCCGCGATTTGCAAGGTTGTCCAAAATGGCGTCGGTAGTGTAGGTTCATACGTATAGAAATATTTAGGATGTTATTCAGCAGAAATCCAGTATAAAAGTGCATTTTAGGCTGCACATATTCACATCTTAATTGTATTGTTTGTCTTGTTTTCAATTTCACTCTTTTGAATGTCATTAAACCTGCTGACAACGGTCTCCAGAATTGTGATATGAGAAAGGTGTTAAATAGCATTAGCATCAGACATGCACCAGTAACGGCACAGGGACAATGGGCTTATTTTATAGCATAACACAACAACATCAACATGGCTTAACAAAGTATAAAACACTATTGAACAGCGTGAAGTATAAGGTACAGCAAAGCCAAAATGTAATGTCCCCATATGTGGATGCAGGGTCTCAGGAGGTTGATAATTAATAAATCTTACTGGGAAAGTAGGACCAGAAGCTCAATCCGTACGCTGCATTGATAAGGGCACTGGATTGGTGCGCCCAGATTCTTCCTATCTCTTGTAATGAAGTAGAATGACCGCACATGCACAATTTTTAACGAGAGTCTATGGACTAGATTCTTACTCCCCCAGGTGCCAGAAATACGTCACCAATCAGACAACATTTTTGAAAGAAACAACTTAGCTCATCATTAACTATAAAATATTTATCTTATACAACAAAAAATATATACATATATTTCAAAATACTTTTATTTTATTATTTCATTTTTATTTTTTAAAGTTGTCAATGTAAAATGGTGAGTGATTCCAGTGGGTGGGTAGCACCCAAGCGCCCTCTATTGATGAGCCGCCACTGCCTCCATGTCCTCTCTAAATGCATCCATATATCTCTTCTTTGTATTTTTCCTAGCAGCTGCATTTCTAACCTCATTTTACCAATATACCCACTGTCCCTCCTCTGGACATGTCCAGATTATCTCAGTATGGCCTCTCTAACTTTATCTCCCAGTTGTTCAACCTGTCCTGTGCTATACATCTGATGATCTCATTCCTAATCTTATCCAGCCTTGTCACTACTGACAAGCACCTCAACATCTTAATTTCTGCCACTTCCAGTTGTTTCTCTTGTCCATAGCTTGTCTCACCACTGTCTTGTAAACTTTTCCTTTGACCTTTGCTGACATCCTTTTGTCGCAAATCACTCCTGAAACTTTTCTCCATCCATTCCATCCTGCCTGGACTTTCCTATTCATCTCTTTAGCACACTCCATATTTGTCTGGACAGTGGACCCCAAGAAAATACAAGGTCCACTATTAAATGTTAGTTAATAAACAGGAATACTCATAATAAAAATGATCCACTCATAAAACAACTAAGAACGTGAATTTGAAAATCTAAAGATTAGTAAAGCCAGCACTGTCAAAAAGAAAGGAGAGAAAATTAGGTGCAAGTTAAAATAATACAAATACAATTTTTATAAAAGCAATTAAAACTGAATAGAACAAAAATATATAGATTACATTTGATTTGATTAATATGATTCAGTTAGCAGTCAAAGTATAAGGGTGCATTCACACCAGCCCTGTTTAGTCCTCTTTAATCAAACTCTAGTTCGTTTGCCTAGAAAGTCCAGTTCATTTAGGGAGGTGTGAATGCGCAATCGAACTCTGATGTGGATCAAAAACTCTGGTCCGCCTAAATACCTAGTTCTTGTTTTGGTTGAAGAGAGCTCTAGCGCGGTTCAAATGCATTGTGAATGCAAGCGAGCCAGAGACCTCTCCAAAATCAGGAAGTGGACTACAGCGCAGGGCCTTCTGTGTAAATACCAAAACAAATGTGCATTTATCATACCTCATACGGAGCCGTCTCAGCTGCCTTGTGTGAAAAAACAACATTCTCCATGGTCTTCTGTCTCATCTTCCGCTCATGCTGAGTCCATTGTTGAAAAATGTTTGTCTGGTACATGTGCCACAGACAAAACAGAAATCCTAAAACCGCTAAAATTTGATGCCACTCCATTTCTGTTTTTATTTCCAAAAGAAATGTTGGTCCCCAATCGAACTGATTCTACCGGACTCAGGTGTGGAAACGACCTAAGACAGTTAAATGGTAAATGGACTGTACTTGCATAGCACCTTTCCATATTATCAAGATACTCAAAGCACTTTACACTACAATTTGTGCCCTCAATTACCCATTCATACAGCACTCTACTAGATCTTTATAAAGACTAATCGGTGCTTTAGATCACATTCATACACCAATGGGACACTCATCGGAGGCAATTAGGGGTTCATTGCCTTGACCAGGGACAATTCAGCATGTGACTGCTGGTGAAATCGAACCTCCCCAACTCTCCCATTGGAGGACGACTGCTCTAACCACTCAGCCAGTGTTGCCAGATTGGGCGGTTTTCATTCTGATTTTGCTGGGAACTATGGGAAGATTTTTGTTGGATTGTTGCATTTTGCCACATACCTGTATTGTTAAATTACCTTGGCTTGTCCTGATGTGCATTCATATTCAAACAGTAAATATACTGTAACAATATATTGCTTGGGCAGATTTTTGCGTGATGTGGCCGTTTTTAACAGATTTATGGGCTGTAAAACCTCGACTGTATCTGGCAACACTGCAACCACAGCTGCCCCAAACTTCAAACTCAAATCGATATCAGCCTTGCTAAGTTTTGTGAATAAATAATTGAACTGAAAGCCAGTCTGAAATGGTAAGTCTTGAGTTTACTTTCAAAAACTTCAACATTCTCAGATGATCTTAGGTCCTCGGGATGGCGGTTTCACAGGTGAGGACCATAATAAGAAAATGACAGCTCAACCCGGGTTTTAATTCTAACGCTGGTTACAATGAGAAGACTTCTTATAGACAACCTGTGGGATCAAAAGGCTCATAAAGGAAAAACACATTTGATAAAATATACAACTAAGACCATAAAAAAACCTTGAAAGCTAAATAAAGGACTGTAAAATCAATTCTAAAAAGCACATGAAGCCAATTCAAAGACTTTAATGTACGTGTGATGTGAGTTTTCTTTCTGTTTTTTGTCAAAATGTGTGCACCTGAATTCTGAAGTAGCTGCAGCTGAGATATTTTCAGATTTATACTCTTCAACACAAAACAAACACATAAATACAACACTTTTGTTTTAGCCCCCAATTTTTATGAGCTGAACTCAAATACTTTTTCTATGTACACAATAGACCTTTTCCTTTTAAATATTGTTCACAAATTTGTGTAAATCTGTGTTATCCTTCGCCTCTCTTCCTCCATCCACCTCATAGGTGTGGCTTATCAAGATGCTGATTAGACATAATGGATATTGAACAGCTGTGCCTTGACTGCCCAGAATAAAAGGCCACTCTAAAATGTGCAGTTTTATCATACAGCACATTGCAGATGTTGCAAGTTTTGAGGGAGTGTGCAATAGACAAGCTGACTGCAGGAATGTCCACCAGAACTGTTGCCTGTGAATTGAATGTTCATTTCTCTGCCATAAGCCATCTCCAAAGGCATTTCAGAGAAAGTGGCAGTACATCCAACTGGTCACACAACCACAAACATGTAACCACACCAACCCAGGACTTCCACATCCAGCATCTTCACTTCCAAGATCATCTGAGACTAGCCACCTGAACAGCAGCTGCAACAGTTGGATTGCACAATCAAATAATTTTAGCACCAACTGTCAGAAACCAACTCATTTATGTTCATCTGCATGCTCATTGTCCTCATAGGAATCTCCAACTGATTGCAGTTCATCATCATAACTGACTTGAGTGGGCAAATGCTCTCATTCTATGGTGTATCATGGATGAATCCCAGTTTTCACTGTACAGGGCAGATGACAGACTGTGTGTATTGTATAGCATCATGTGGGTGAGCAGGTTGCTGATGTCAACGTTCTGAATCGAGTGGCACATGGGGGCGATGGGGTTATGATATGGGCAGGTGTATGTTATGGACAATGAATGCAGAACCTGTGTGGTTAGACTTGGTCTGCAGTTTCGAGGCCAGTTGGATGTACTGCCAAATTATCTGATCATGGACATTCTTGCAGTCAGCATACCTATTGCACACTCCCTCAAAATTTGAGGGAAGAGAAAATTTTGAGAGAGAGAGAGAAAGAGAGCGAGAGAGAGAGAGAGAATGGTTGTTTGTCTTTATGTGTCTCTGTGATGGACTTACGACCTGTCCGGGGTGTCATCTGCCTCTTGCACAGTGATGGATAGATATGGATACCAGTGACCCGAAAAGGAAGAAGCGGATAAAGACAATGGATGGGTGGATGGAAAAACAAAAGTTTTCTGTTTAAATTTTTGTTTTGTATATGTGAGAGAACATTTGCGTGTATGTATTTTTTATTTTTTAATCACATTGAGGGAGCGAGGGTCAGAGGATGAGTCTATGAGTGAGAGTTCACTGTTATGAGTCATTGTGGTGAAATAAACAGTAATACTTTGATTATTGGAGGATTTAAAATGCTAAGATCTACACCATAGGTCTTCAGAGACAGGTTGAGGTCGGAGGCCTAGTTCACTACAATTGTGATACAGTACCAAAATATTGTGATCTTAATTTTTGGTCATATTGCTTATCCCTAATATTGGGGTCAACATTCAGTGAGAAGTAGAGCTGTCATTTCTAACCCAAACCTGAAACCCGGCCTGGCCCGACCTGACCCAGATTAGGGCCGGGTCGTTATAATGAGATTAATGGGTGGGCCGGGCTTGTCTCGGGCTTTGATGCGGTTTTATGAATCATACAGCAGAAATCAAACTAAATAATGCACAATATAACACTGTGTTAATCTACTTAGAGGAGGAGGCAGTAAGTTTACTGATGAGGAATGTAAATATATAAAATAGAGTGCAGAAGTTAATCAGACTGTGAAAAGAGAGCAGCGCTGGCGACACATTGCACAACAATTACTCATGGCCCCGCCCACCCTGCTCCTCTTATGACACATCTGAGGATTAGCACTTGACCTGCACACAATTAAGCAACATAATGAAGCAAATAAAGTACAAAAGAAAAGCTAAAAACTGGAGAACTCACTCTTCAAAGCCAGCATGGTACAAAGTCTGAGGTCTGGATTCTGGACCCTGACGTACTTGCCAAAAATGCTCCAGAAATGTTGAGACCATCACGGCTGTGCAAAGCTCTTGTGTAATATAGAAAACAATCTGGTCTCTCTTGTGTAATATAGAAAACAATCTGGTCTATCTTGTGTAATATAGAAAACAATCTGGTCTATCTGCGCAGCTCTCAAAGACTGTTCTCCAGATGAGCGAGACAACATTCAGCACTGTGTACCTAGTCAGTGCAAGACATCTACTACGAGCTGTGAGAAGATGGAGGCTCGCGGGGAGCAGGCGCGCACGGACATCATCTCCCCCGACATGTTGGGCTTTTTAGTCACAGTTCTAGAACCGTTTTACCGTGCACAGAGAAAACTGGATGGTGACAAATACCCCACTATCAACCTTGTTTGCCTCTGGAATGAGAAACTGAAGCAACACAGTCCTCACACATGTACAGACTCGCGTTTGTGTGCCACAGACATGCAGATGTACTGAAGCGCAGAATCATCTACGACTTCCACAGCGCTGCACTTTTCCTGTGTCATCATTTTAACAAACTTAAAATGATGACACCTGCTGATGTGTGTCAGGTGCACGCTCAGGTCCGTGCTGCTCTCAGCTGGCCGCAGAGCAGAGGACTCAAACCTGCTACAGCGCAATACTGTTTTTACATGACAAACCATGTAAGTAGAACAAAATAACTTCTTGACAGCTTTTGAAATGTATTTATAATTTTGTATTTAGGCAACTTGGGATCTCGTTCCAGCTTTATTCTGCAGGTTCATAGCTCAAGAAACAAGGCTGTTGCTGCATGACGACCCGGCACAAACTGAACCAGCTGGATATATGCACTTTTTACTTTGTTCACGTTTGTGCAATTCTTATTAATATATACTTCAATCATTTTTATTGTTCTTTATCACTCCTGTTATTTTTGCTATTCAAGATTGTGAATTCTGATTTATTTGAGGTTACCTGTGGAGTACCACAAGGCTCGGTGCTGGGTCCTAAACTTTTTTTACTTAACATAAACGATATATGCATTGTATCTAAGTTGTTATAAGTTACTTTGTTTGTCGATGATACCACATTATATTGCTCTGGTAATAATTTGGAGCAGGTCCTCAGTATAATGGAAGGAGAATTACAAGCATTAAAGAAATGGTGTGACAAAAATAAATTATCACTAAATTATGATCAAACAAAATTTGTAATATTTAGTAACAAGAAAATGAAAAAAATTGTTTCAAACTCGTGATAAACAGTATTGAAATAGAGTGAGTTTATGAAATCAGATTTTGGTGGTGATACTTGATTACAAATTGCATTGGAATGCTCAAATTGATAATGTAAAGGCCAAAATGTCAAAAAATATTGCAATACTGAATAAAACAAAACATCTCCTAAATAAGAAAGCCCTTTACTTATTATACTGTTGTTTCATACTTCCATACATGAATCATTGTGTTGAGATATGGGGAAACTCGTATAAAACCAACACAAAACTGGTCTACATGCTCCAGAAGAAAGCTATCCAAATTATAACTGCCTCTGATTACTTTCATCCAACTAATGACATTTTTCTTACATTGTATATATAAACAATTTTATGATTTAGTAGAACTCAGAACAACATGGATTATGTACAAGGCCTATAATAAACTCCTTCCAAGGTGTATACAAAAGTGGTTCAAAATTAAAGAGAAAAACTGTGATTTAAGAGAGAAGGATTTATTAATAAACAAAAAAAAACAAAGGTTAGGACAAATATTAAAAACAACTGTACTTTAGTTAGAGGGATTCAGGTGTGGAATAGATGTCATAAGGAGATTCAACTGTGTTTTTCACTCTTTAAATTTAAAGAAATGTATAAAAATAATTTACTAAACAAATATAATAGGGTTTGATTTTTTTTTTTTTTTTGTGTGTGTGTTTTTTTCTCCCTTTCCTTTTTTGTGTTTTTATGAGTTTATCAATTTAGCTGGAATTCGTTGATATGGTTGAGAAAATCATACAGGAAAATATTCTGCTGCTTTGATTTTGATGTGTAACAAAGTGAAGGTATAATAAGCTTGTGCTTCTGCCTACACTTTTTTCAGTCTACACTTTGTGTTTTTTGTGTTCTTAATTTATTTTACAAAACTGGTTTGGTTCAGAATCTGTATGTAAATTCAGAGACAGGACTGGATAAGACATCGCTTCTTCCTGCTCCATTTTCAAACATTTTTGTTTTGTTTCCAGAATATTTTGGTGAAAATATTTACTTTTTTTAATTTTTTTTTATGGTTTTGTTTAAATTTTTAACTGTTCAAAATTGAAATAAAATTATCTATTTATTATTGTGCAATATTAGTTTCCGGCTGTTATTCTTTCAGCCCTCCATCCATCTTTTCATATTTGCTATGATGTTGTTCATGTTTATGTTTATAGAAATACTTAAATTGCTAGGGGAACACTTCTGTTAAAAAGTACCTATTTATTGTATTGAACATTTTAAAAAAAATAAAACAGTACCTTAAAATTGCACTAAACATCTTGGAGTCATAATTTAATTTTATCCATAATAATGAGATAAATAGTGATTAATTGCAAAAATATTTTAGATTAATCTCGATTAAAATTTGTAAACTTTGCCCAGCACTAACCCCCCCCCCCCCACACACACACACAGATACATACACCCCACACACATACCTACTTAGTACTGCGAGATATAATTACATTTTAAAATATATTGATATATTTATAGGATGAGACAATAATGTCTATAGATAATATAGGCTATATTATCAATATAGTCTATGTTGCTTTATAAATTATACTTTTAATCTTCCAGTGTATCCTGCCCCCCCACCCCCATTTGTCTGTGCCCAACTTCTCATACAGCTTGTTGGCCCCACCTCTACACACCCCTCTCCCACTGAACAACTCACTTATCCCTCCCCCATGAGATTCAACTGGAAAATTTCAGGCAACAAGGGAGATAGAGACAAATGGAGGCCTTTGCCCCAAAACAAATTACGTTACAAAACTCTTAGACGCGTGCTGTGCCTTATGACATAAAACGTGAGAAGACGGGTGCCATTCCTAAAGCAGTAGCCTATTGTATCACTATCATATCAATCAGAGGGGACTTGTTGCTTATGGGCTCATGTCATCAAGGCAGTGTAACATGTTTTTTCTCTCTTTTGACTGCTCCCTTCTTCGGTTGTCACCCCAGCAAGCAAACTTGAGACTTGTAGCTTTCACTCAGAAGTGTCTTTTTGTTCCTGCTTTGTAAGAAAAAAAAAAATACCTATGTCAAATTACAAAACTTGTTGCTTGCCCTACTTTACCACATGGGCAATTCTACTGCACTTCAAACTTGGATCCTCCACCATAGAGAGGCTTGGGCATTTGAGGGTTCTGCATGGTATTATAGGTGTTCTTAGGACTGCACTCTTTTGGACAGAGATCTCCGAGGTTGTTCCTGAGATTTGTTGGAGCCATTCTTTGAGTTTGGTGGTCACAATACTGAGTGCTCCAGTGACCACTGGGACTACTGATGCTGAAACGCTACACAACTTCTGTATTTCCTCTTTCAGCACTTGGTATATACATTCAAGAGTTACATAAAAACATTAAGAAGGAATTAGGGAGAATAGGAAGAAAATTTAATAGATAGTTAAAATGGCTCGGATGCGTTTTTATTTCCCCTGAAATGCTGGAAAAGCGAAACTGCTGCTCGACTTCTTTACCAGAAACAGCTTTTCCTTAAGAGCTAACTCCCAAAAACACTTGACAACTGGAAATGGTTATTTATTCTCATACAGTACTTCCCCACCCCCACCCCACCCCCACCCCCCATCCCACACATACTTCTTTTCTACTGATCACTTGTTCCCTGCACATGTTTAAATTACATTGTGGTTCTCCATCTTTTTTCCTCTCCTCAACCCAGACAAGAATAGCCTAATCAAGACAAATTGTCACTAATCGTCTCTTTCCTTTATGAAAGATTTAGACAGAAGAGCAGAAAGAACAATTTATATCAGAATGAACAGCACTGAACAATGCTATCATGTGGCAGATGGAGGCACAGTGAATGGATCTGAGAGGAACCTACCGACTTGTTGAATGGTCTAACAGTTGAATGGAACTGTTTCCCTGCCAGATTGGATCATTATGAATCTTTGCTTCCAAATCTAAAACCATAAAGAGAAAAAAATAGTCAAAAGATTGAGACCTGATTAGGCGTCATACAAACATTGTTCGTTTATTTATAAAGAAAAAAAATATGTTTTAAAGCCTATATCTAAAAAAAATCCAACACCAAATATTGTCACTTCACACAGGTCATCTGTTTTATCAGCCTGAAACTGCAAGTTAGACTTATTCAATTAGATACCTTCAGTTTTACTTATGTCCGGAAGATGTATGAATATATATGATGATGCACATTTTAATATAATATTTAAAAGACATAAATTATTCAGTATTATGTATTGTGCAGTAAATGGGATTTTTTTAAAATTACAGTATTTTATCAGAATGAGTTCAAGGTTCAGTGCTTGGAACAATAGTCTTTTACTTTATGTACAGTATGCTTCCATTATGTAATGTTATTAAACAGCATGATATTAAGTTTTATTGCTATGCTGATGATAGTTATATTTGTCCATGAAACTTGATGAATCCAATCAGTTATTTAGATTACAAACATGTCTTAAAAACATAAAAACTTAGCTGACCCTTAATTTTCTGCTTTTAAACTCAGACAAGACAGAGTTTGTGTTTTTTTGTTTTTTCCTGAGAATCTTAGAAATAAACTTTGCAGCCTTTTACTTCATCTGGATGGCATTAATTTGGCTTCTAGTTTTAATGTAAAAAAGAAAAAAGGTATTGTTTTTTGTCAGGATATGTCTTATAACACCCACATTAAAAATGTTACCAGAACCGCTTTCCTCTACCTGCGTAATATCACTAAGATTATAAACATCTTGTCCAAAAATAATGCAGAATAACTGGTCCAAACATTTATCTTAGGCTGGACTATTGCAATTGTTTATTATCTGAGAATCCCAAAACTTCTTTAAAAAGTATTCAGTTCATTCAAAATGCTGGTACCAGTGTTTTAATGAGAGCTGGTAGGAGAGATCATATTTCTCCTATTTTAGTTTCTCTCCATTGGCTCCCTGTCAAATTCAGAATATAATTCTAAATCTTACTTCTAACATTCAAAGCTCTCAACAACCTAGTTCCATCTTCTTTACAGATCTTATTGTTCCATATTTTCCTAACAGAGCACTTCACTCTCAGACTGCAGGTTTATTTGTGGTTCCTATAGTTTCCAAAAGTTGAAAGAGAGGCCGAGCATTCAGTCATCAATCCCTTCTCTTGTGGAACCAACTTCCACTTTCTGTCCGTGAGGCTGACACCTTGTCTACTTTTAAGGATAAGCTTAAGTTTTTACTTTTTGATAAATTCTATAGTTAGTGTTGGCTTGGGTTTTCTGCGCTATCACTTAGATATGTTCAAGGTGACTTTATTGTCATTCGCATGACATGTGGTACATGAAGTGGAATGAAATTGTGTACTCAAGGTCCCACTTACACCCATAGCAATAATATAAAGTATATTGAAGAAAAGAAGAAACAGTATACAAGAATCTAAGATATATGCTAAACAATAATAATATAAAATAATATAATAATAGTAGTAAAGGGCAGCACAGTGACTCAACTGGTAGAGCTCCTGCCTCTCAGCGGGAAGGTTGCTGGTTCAAATCCCGGTCTGGTGGTCTTTCTGGGTGGAGTTTGCATGTTCTCTTTGTGCATGCGTGGGTTTTCTCCGGGTACTCCAGTTTCCTCCCACAGACCAAAACTTGCATGTTAGGCTGATTGGTAACTCTAAATTGTTCGTAGGTGTGAGTGAGAGAGTGAATGGTTGTCTCGTTTGTCTCTATGTGTCCCTGTGATGGACTTGCAACTTGTCAAGAGTATACCTCGCCCCTCGCACAGTGATTGCTGGACATGGGCACCAGCGACCCCTGTGACCCAAAATGTAAGAAGCAGGTAAAGGATAATGGATGGAAGGATAGATGGAAGGTGTATTAAACAGCAGCCTGAACGAGTCTGTTGTGAGCATATGAGTATGAATACAGCAGCTTATGAGTAAGAGATCAGCAGCATGGATAATCAGCAGCACAGGTAAAGTCACATATCACCAATTAAAGTGGCATTACAGTGAATTTTCTAGTTAGGATTTATGAGTCAGTTTCAGGGTAGAAGCTGTTCCTGAGTCAGTTGATTCTACACTTAATACTCTGCAACTGCCTGCCTGAGGGGAGCAGGGCAAAAACGGCGTGTGCTGGGTGAGTGGAGTCCTTCATGATGCAGGTGGCCCTCTTCCTGCATCTTGAGGTGTAGATATCTGTGATGATGGGGAGGCTGATTCAGCAGTCTTCTGTGCAGCCTTCACCACTCTCTGCAGATCTTTTCTTTCTCCAGCTGTGCAGCCCTCGTGCCACATGTTAATGTTGGAGCACAGGACACTTTCCACTGCACACCTGTAGAAGGAAGTGAGGACTGAGCTTCCTAGTCCTGCTTGCCTCAGCCACCTGAGGAAGTAGAGCTGCTGATGTGCCTTCTGGATCAGACTGGTAGTGGTATTGCCCCAGGTGAGCATGCTATTCAGGTGCACACCCAAATACCTGTAACTGGAGACCACTTCCACCAGAGCTCCTACGATGTGCAGAGGGGGGTAGGTGTAATTGCTCCTTCTGAAATCTACCATCTGCTCCTTCATCTTCTTCACATTGATGTGAAGGTTGTTCTTCCTGCATCAGCTCTCCAGGTGTTCCACCTCCTGCCTGTAACCGGACTCATCAAAGTTCATGATCAGGAATGGAAATTAGCACCCGCCACTGGCCAAATGTGGGTAAATGTTTTGAAGTAGCGTGTACATTTGAACAACACACTAGCCACGGTGGAAGGTTTACAATTTGAAAAAAATAAAAATAAAAATTACATTTATACTCCTGACTTGTAGGGGGCAGAAATGTGCTTGAGTTGCTGCTGGTTTGCTATAAATGCCATTAGAAGAAGGAAGAAACTTGAGCAGTAGCTTTAGCAATGTAGAGGTACATTTTGAGAGTCAAGCGGGTTGCAGACAACAAAAATATCTCTCCAGAGGAGTCGAGAGAAGAACTGTGGATGTTTTTTTTTAACAATAAATGGAAAAGAAATGGCAATGGCAAGTTCAGTGACTGGCTTGTTTTTGATGAGAGCAGTCAGTCAATGTTTTGTTCCAGCTGTTGGCAGCACAAGCTCTCCAGTATTGTATATTTTTGTATTGTATTATTGTAGGCACAAAAAAAAATTGAAATTAGAGGCCATCAAGGACCACAAATCATCTAAATGCCACAAGGAGCTGAAATGCATCATTCAAGGAGAAAACTGCTGCTATGAGGGTACTAAGCAGCTTTAAACAGCCCAGCGTGAAAAGCTGAACGTACTGTTTAGAAGTGCCCACACCATCGGTAAAAAGTAAGACCCTTCAGCGATTATTAATGGCTCTGCAAGTAAGTAATCCATTTACTATTAAGCATGTATTGTAATGTTAGCTACCTTAATCTTATAGTCCAAAAAAGTTCAATCTGGTCCTCTGGACATTCAAAAAAAACAAAAAACAAAACAAAGCAAAAAAATCTAGAAACGTTTCGTCTCTCATCCGAGAGACTTCCTCAATCTGAGGTGCTGTTTTCAGCTCAGTCTCTTAAATAGCAACTTCTCAGGGTGGATCAACCAGTTTTGTTGCTGACAACCAAAACCAACTGATCACATGCTCAAGAAGGACCATCAGCCTAACAATGGATCATTAGCACACTGATGGCTGTTTACTACTCACAGAGGGCTGAGTGATACTAGCAATCACAGCATTGTAAGAGGGGGACAGTTGAACCCGGAGGCCTCCACCCCTGTTTAATGATGGACAGTTTCTTTTCACAAAGATGGCCTCCTTTACTCCTCTCTCAAACCATCGTTCCTCTCTGTCCAGGATGTGAACATCTTCATCCTTGAAAGAGTGACCGCTGGCCTGGAGATGAGTGTAAACCGCAGAGTCCTGGCCTGATGATGTTGATCTTCTGTGCTGGGCCATCCTTTGGGCCAGTGGCTGTTTAGTTTCCCCGATGTAAGACTGATCACAGCCCTCCTGACACTGAACAGCATACACAACATTACTCTGTTTGTGCCGGGGGACTGGATCTTTGGGATGAACCAGTCTTTGCCATAATGTATTTTGGGGTTTAAAAGCCACTGGGACGTTATGTTTAGAAAATAAACGTCTCAGTTTCTCTGATACCCCCTCAACATACGGAATCACCACTGGTCTGGGTCTGGGTTCCTCCTTTTCACCTGATGGCTGACTGGAGTCCTGTTTGGGTTTCTTCTCTGCTTTCAGGAAGGCCCAGTTAGGATATCCACATTGCTCTAGAGCCTGTCTTGTGTGGGATTTCTCCTTCTGCCTGGCTCCTGAGCTAGTGGGGATGCTGTCTGCTCTGTGATACAGAGTCCTGATGACTCCTAACTTGTG
The DNA here is from genome assembly GCF_014905685.2 of Nematolebias whitei. NCBI lineage: Eukaryota > Metazoa > Chordata > Actinopteri > Cyprinodontiformes > Rivulidae > Nematolebias > Nematolebias whitei. The sequence goes on from NC_056513.1 coordinate 44,766,257, forward strand.
CTCCAAAGGGTAATGGGAGACAAACTGCAAATACTGGTCTGTGTGGGTGGGTTTGCGGTACACCTCGGTTTGCAAATGTCCTCTATCAGAGACTGAGACCTCACAGTCCAAGAAAGCCAACTTGCCATTTTTTACATCTTCTCGTGTGAACTTGATGTATTTATCCACAGAGTTGATGTGGTCAGTAAAATGTTGGACTTCCTGAGATTTAATTTTAACCCAGGTGTCGTCAACATACCTGAACCAATGACTTGGTGGTGTCCCTGAAAAGGACGTCAAGGCTCTCTTTTCTACCTCCTCCATGTACAGGTTGGCAACAATAGGAGAAACTGGAGACCCCATAGCACACCCATGTTTCTGCCTATAATATTGCTCCCCATATGTGAAGTAGGTTGACTGCAGGCACAGTTTCAAGAGTTGACACAGTTGTTCTGTGGAAAGCGTGGTCCTGCTGCTCAGAGTGGTGTCTGATTTTAATCTTAAACTGGCCACCTCTACTGCATCATCAACAGGAATGCATGTAAAGAGTGATGTGACATCAAAAGAGACCATTGTTTCATCAGTCTCCATGATGACATCCCTCACCTTATCCACAAAGTCCATGGTGTTCTGTATGTGGTGTTCTGAGCTGCCAACTAAAGGGATGAGTACAGACGCCAGATATTTGGAAACATTGTAAGTGACAGAGTTAATCATGCTAACAATAGGTCTTAAAGGTAAAGGTAAAGGCTTTTTGGATTTTTCTACCTGGATTATTGAGCATGCATCAGGATATTAATCTTATAGTAATACATCGTGCTGTGTAGTACTGGAGATAGCAACACTTATAGACAGTATATGTAAATCGAGTGTACAGTAATTTTGGTGTTGCAATTAAAGATGTGGAAAATCAGATGATGCTATATAATGTTTTTTCTCCTTCGTTGTAGATTAGATGAAAAGAAGGAACTGGCAGCACCTGGCTGAAGTGCATGGATGTCTCACCTCTACCTAGTCAATGCTGGCAAAATACTTTGTAGAAAACAGGGTGAGAAGTCCAGACAGTGAATGCAATTTGTGAAGTTATCAAGGATTTTCTATTATAAATTAAGTGTAATAATCCACCACAGGCCTGGACCCAAACTGGCAGCCTGCATGGACCAGCACCAGTGAAATGAGAAGGTCTTAAGTTTTTAGGAAAGCAAAGATCCATCTCCTGGACAGTCTTTGTGAGAACTTGCATAACCAATTTGCTGACATGAACTCCAGTGTTCTTCATCCAACCACCTCCACTGCCGGCTGTAAGAGAGGATTTAATGTGATGAAGCTTGTTAAAAGCAACTGGAGGTCTAGACTTTCAGTAGCTGCTCTCTGACCTCATGATGGTCCATTTTAATTTATTTATTCAACCTTTATTTTTATAGGCTAGCCTCATTGAGCTACGGGGACTCATTTGCAAGAGGGACCTGTTCCAGACAGAACATATACAGTAAAGTGCAGACAACAAAAGAGTAGACCATTACAATAAACTAACAACTTCAGTTCCTGTTGCAAGGTGTTCCAGGTTACAGCAGCTGAGTAGGAAAAGGCCTTTTTGCCAAGTTCGGTCTGCACTGAGGGAACGCTGTAGGTAATGATGGACTGAAAGTGCATGTTGTAACTGCACTGACGGCGTGACATGTGGGAAGAGATCTAAGAAGGTAGCAGACCAAGGAAGGATTTATAGATGAAAATGAACCAGTGTAAGAGCCTACGTGTAGATAATGATGACCAACTGACCAAGGAGTACAGGGTGCAGTGATGGGTATGATAGTTACAACCAGTTATAAATCTTAGCGCACCATGGTAGACATCATCCAACATCTGCAAGGAGTTGGCAGGGGCATTCATGTATATAATGTAACCATAGTCAATGGCCGGTAGGAAGATAGCGGTTACAAGGCGTTTAATGGCATTCAGAGTTAAGCAAGATCAATTTCTGAAAAAGAAATCCAATTTTAATTTCAGTTTCTTTATCAATTTTCCAATATGTGGTTTAAAAGAGAGATGTGCATCGGCCAAAATTCCCAAGTATTTTTTAAGAATCTACAAACTCAATTGGAACACCAAGCATGGATGAGATAAGAGAAAGAGTTGCTGGCACCGACTTTCTGTTGGAAAACAACATTCCTTTGGTTTTGTCAGCATTTAGCACCAGCTTGAGGTGGCATAAGTCACAATGAATGATGTCAAATGCAGACTGAAGAAGCTGGAAAACCTTGGCAACTGTGTTAGCTTGACAATAAACAATAGTGTCATCGGTAAAGAGATGCAAGGATATGTTGGGAATGTTTAGACCTATATTATTTATATAAATTGTAAAAAGAGTGGGACCTAAAACTGAGCTTTGTGGCACACCATTGGTGACCGTTAGGTAGCTAGATGAAGCAATGTTATGTCAAACACATTGCCTTCGACCTGAGAGATAGTTTGAGATCCAGCCAACAGTGTGATCTGATAAGTCAATATCTGAGAGCTTGTAACATAAGATGTCATGATCTACAGTATCAAAGGCTTTGGACAAGTCTAAGTAAAGTGCAGCACAGTAATCCTTAGTGTCCAAATCTTCAACAACATCATTAAAAACCTTTAGTTAAGCAGTCATTGTGCTACATGTATGTAAATGGTAAATGGACTGTACTTATATAGCACCTTTCTATCTTATCGAGATACTCAAAGCGCTTTACACTACAATCTTTGCCTCATTTACCCATTCATACAGCTCTCTACTAGATCTCTACAAAGCTAATTGAACAAATCATTCTAAAGAGATTAATCAGTGCTTAAGATCACATTCATACACTGATGGGACACACATCAGAGGCTATGAGGGGTTCAGTGTCTTGCCCAGTGACACTTCAGCATGTGACTGCTGGTGGATTCAAACCCCCAACTCTTGCATTGGAGGACAACTGATCTAATCACTCAGCCACAGCTGCCCCATGTTTCCTGAAGCCAGAATGGAGAGAAGACAAATTATTAAGAGCCCAAATACTTCTTGACTGTCCAGGTGCCAACCCCCTCAGTTGAGGGTTTTGACCCCACACCTGCCATCCAGCTGTGGCACTAGGACAGCATAAGACCGAGACAGCTAATGATTTCATGCACAACAGGAAGGGGCAGGAAGTAAAAACAATGTCAGAATCAGATTCTAAATCAGATGATGATTAGGGATATAGAAGCCACAAAGTAATGAAAGAACTGTGAAGGTCAGGGTTGTGTAGCCTGCTAAAGTTTGTTAGTAATTACTTAAAAATAACATTGCACCGTGGTTAATTTGAGCCGGATCCTGCTGGAACAAGATCCAGGAGCTCTCTCATTTTGACCGCGTGCATTCTGGCAACTGTTTGCTCTGATCCAGCAACTTAAATCTCTGTCCAAAAGTCCAAAGTCATTGCACATTTGTATTTTGATTATTTATTAAAAATACAACGAGAGGAGATGTTGCCTAGTCTGTGGAGTGTTTGTTCTGGCTGCACTATGCACACCAGCTCGCAAACACGCTCCTGCCCAGCAGAGACGCGGACTGCATGTCCCGTGGGGATGAGCATCTTCATCCACATTCAGCTGTACGCCCTGAAGACAGTGCATGTTTTATGCACAGGAGCATCTCCAGACAGCTCTGTAGAGCACGCACACAACTGCTGATGTGTCGGAACTCCTGCATACATTACTGCGGTGCATAACATTCAGACACAATAAATAAAAAAGCTTACAGTAAAAAAAAAAATACAAGTGAAATGTTTGATGTATATTATTAACATTAAATCACGTTTCAAAACAACGTCACTAATTTGTCAAAATAACAGCAATCAAATTGTTGAAAAGACACTCATTTATTATCTAAAATAAAAGGATAAATGGATGGTCCATATCTGGACAACCGAAAATTGAAGCACCTGAAAGCAGTGAGTTATGAATTCAATCACTGCTATTTCATCTACAGACTTTACTATATGGCAGCCTGGATGGGTAGGTGTGCTGTCATATGTGAGAGCAAAGTGAGTGTCTGCGTGTGTGTGTGTGTGTGGGGGGGGGGGGGGGGGGGGGCTCAACACATAGCCCTGAGGGGAGCCAGTGCTGAGGACTACAGAGGAGGAGAAGTTGTGGATCTTCACAGACTGTGGCCTGTTGGTTTGGAAATCCAGGACTCAGTTGCATAGTGAGGGGCTTAGTCCTAGTGTGAGGAGTTTATCAGTTAGAGCCTGGGGTATCAAGGTGTTGAAGGCGAATGCAAAGTCCACAAAGAGTATACAGTCGTAGGAGTCCTTCTGCTCCAGGTGTGTGAGAGCAATGTGGACCACAGAAGATATGGCATCCTCTGTTGATTGATTCTTGTGGTGTACATACTGGTGTGGGACCTCGCTGATGTCAATGGTAGTTTTGATGTGGGCCATGACCAGTCTTTCAAAGCATTTATCGACTATCGGTGTGAAGGCTACTGACTGGTAGTCATTTATACCAGTCGCTGAGAGCTCTTAGGAACTGGATGATGGTGGAGGTCTTCAGAAAGGTGGGAAAGTTGCCTTGGTGAGGGAAAAGTTAAAGATATCGGCCAGCATGCTGCTATAGGTTTAGACTGCTGGAGGACAAACTGACTGCATTTCCTCACTCTGCTGCTACCTTTACTTGCTTTACTCTACCTGTTTGTATTTGTAATTATTTATATCTTAAAATGTTTTTTGTCTTTCTTCAATTCAATTCACTTCAATTCAATACAAACCCTGGCTCACCATTTACCTGAAAGAACTGCTAAACCAGAAAAAAAGAGCCTTCAAGGAGGGAGACAGGGAATTATTGAGGAGCACACAGAAGCAACTGTAAGCCAAGATCAGAAACAGCAAGGAGGTGTACAAGAAGAAGCTGGAGAGCAGGCTCCAGCAGAACAATATCAAAGAGGTGTTGACAGAGTTTTTATCATATAGTTATCAATTTTACACTGTTAGTTGTTTATCTGACCTTGTGGCTATTTGCATGCAAAGCGAGATAAAATGACAGGAACATCAGTTTCTGAGAAGTGCATAATGGAAAATCACGAGATGTTCTATATCTTCATGCAACTGCTTTCTTGAACCTGCTTTCACGCCCACACGCTGTGAATAAAAGACGAACCAAAGCAGAAAGAATCCGGAGTTCACAGTTTTCAGCATTTAGAGGTTGTTGCTGTGATTCTACCCTTTTTGCAAAAAGCTTGGTTGAAAATTAACTTTTGTAGTCCTGTGTGATTCTTTATTTTTGTAGGTGCAAAAATACCTATCAGGTGTGGTCAGGGATGAAAAAGATAACAGGCTTCAAGCAGAAGAAGGATCAGAAGGATGGAAGCCTGGACTGAACACGTTCTTCAATAGGTTCAGTTCAGGAACAAGCTCAGCATCCTCCTAACTTGCCCACAGCCAAACAGATATACTACCCTCTTTTGACCCAAGGCTGTCCTGTCACACCTCAGATATTGTATCTACCACCTCAGTCATGGACCTTTCTTATTCTACGTGTTGGTCAACCAAATCAGAAGATGCTGATACCTCCTTTGCCCCCTCCATCTGTGTCTCTAGAAGTCAGGCGAGGAAGCAGCTGGAGAGACTGAACCAGAATAAGGCTGCAGGTCTAGTTGGTGTCAGCCCCAGAGTCCTGAATGTCTGTGCAGAGCAGCTTTGTGGGGTTCTGCAGCACCTCTCAACCTTAGCCTGACCCAGGAGAAGGTTCCAGTGTTGTGGAAAACCTCCTGCCTTGTTCCAGTACCAAAGAAACCTCACCCATCAGTCCTCAATGACTATAGACCTGTTGCCCTGACATCCCACATCATGAAGGTCCTAGAGAGACTTCTGTTGGCCCACCTGACTAAACAAACAAGCACATATCAGGACCCACTGCAGTTTGCTTATCAGCGTGGACTTGGAGTTGAAGATGCCATCATACACCTGCTTCAGCAAACTCACTGTAATCTAGAAAAGGCAGACATCACTGTGAGAGTCGTGTTCTTTGATTTCTCCAGTGCATTTAACACAATCCAGCCTGATTTGCTTTGTCAGAAACTCCAGAAGATTCAGGTAGAGGCCTCAACAATCACCTGGATCAAAGACTACCTGACAAACAGACCACAGTTTGTGAGACTGAAGGGTTGTGTGTCTAACCAGGTGGACAGTAGCTCAGGAGCACCACAGGGAACTGTACTGTCACCATTCCTTTTCACTCTGTACACCTCAGATTTCCAGTACAAAACAGACTCCTGTCATCTGCAGAAATATTCCGATGACTCTGCAGTGGTCGGGTGTATCCGAGATGGACAAGAAGCTGAGTACAGGGAACTGGTGGACCAGTTTGTGGCATGGTGTGGAAACAATCATCTCATCTTGAATGTGAACGAAACAAAGGAGATGATTATAGATTTCAGGAGAAATAGGAACAGTCCAACCCTATTTCCATCATGGGAGAAGTGGAGGTGGTGGAGAAGTATAAATACCTTGGGGTTCACCTGGACAACAGACTGGACTGGAAATGCAACAGTGAAGCGTCTACAAGAAGGGACAGAGCAGATTGTACTTCTTGAGGAAGCTGAAGTCCTTCAGTGTTTGCAGCAAGATGCTGCATATCTTCTATAAGTCTGTTGTAGAGAGTGCTGTCTCTTCTGCCATCATCTGCTGAGGGAGCAGCACCAGAGCAAGTGACTTAAAAAAGATCAACAAGCTCATAAAGAAGGCTGGCTCAGTTCTGGGGACTCCTGTAGTACCTTTGGAGAGGACTATTCAAAGAAGGATTCTTCATAAAATGAAGAACATTATAGACAACACTCAGCATCCTCTTCATCAGACTGTCATACACCAACAGAGTGTCTTCAGTCAGAGGCTTCTTCAAATCCGTTGTAGGACAGACGCTACAAGAGATCCTTCCTGCTCACAGCCATCAGCATCTATAACAACTCTAATGAAACCAGGTTGATGAGTTACAACAACATTTAATTTCCCTCTGGGATTAAAAAAGTATTTTGAATTGAATTGAATTCAATTGAATTCAATTCAGTTTATTTATATAGCGCCAAGTCGCAACAGAAGTAATCTCAGGGCACTGAACAGAAATATTCATATATAAAATAATAAATTAACAAAAACATTCATAAAAATAATAATTAAACACTATTTGTCTGAGGAGCAGACTGCTTGGAATTCAACTCCATCACAGAACTCTCATGTTGAACAAGCAAGAAGGCGACAGTGGAAAGGAAAAACTCCCTCATGAGGAAGAAAGCTTTAGAAGAACCAGGCTCAGTCAGGACAAGCGGCTATATGCTTCAACTGGCTGGGTTTGAGAGGAACAGATACACAATGGCAGGTTAAGAATCACAAGTTAAGATAGAAACAGTATCAAATGTAAAACTATTGAATTTTAACAATTATTTTAAGGAAATGAGGTTAATTTGTCCTGTAGTAGTCTAAGCTTAAGGCAACACAACAAGAATTCTGGAGTTCTAGAACTTAGCAGCTTGGGGTGGCTGCATGTTGGAGTAGCTCTGTTACATTCATTATGAGATATTGTTTATGAAGACTTTAATTTCTCTTTTTCTGGATGTAAATCAATTTGTTCTGATGATTATTTACTCTGGTATTAGATGCTGTGTAGCTGGGAGGATTTTTACTGAAAACTTTTTACTTTTGGACATTTGTTATGATGTGTAACCATGGCAATAAGGTATTTTTAAAACAAACAGGAGAAGCTAATGAACATCTCAAAAGCTTAAATATCTCAACTACAGCCCCAAATCCCAAATGAGTTGAAAAGGAGGCGCCATGGACGAATTCCCGTCAACCTGGTGGCGGTGCTCAAGTACCTGACCACCGAGATCCTGGAGCTGGTGGGAAACTTGGCTTGTGACAAGGGGAGGACCGGGGTCGTCCCCCGACACCTTCAGCATGGTGACGAGGAGCTCGGCACACTTCTGGGAGGAGTGACCATTGCTCAGGAAGGAATTCTGCTGGGCATTCGGGCAGTCCTGCTGCCGAGGAGGACCGAGAGGCCCGCCGGATCTGACCACAAGCTGGATCTGGGTGGATGGATCTGTGGCCAGATTCTTTGGATTTGCTGCAGGAGATCCTTCCTGCCCACAGCTATCAGCATTTAACAACTCTTGAATGAAAACAGGATGATGAACTACGACAACATTTAATTTCCCTCTGGGATTAATGAAGTATTTTTGAATTGAATTGATTTGAAGCCAACCCTAATTATAAGATTTATCTTCAAGAAAAGTTTTAAGCCCAGTCTTAAAACTGGACAATGTGTCAGCCTCACGGACAGAAACTGGAAATTGGTTCCACAAGAGAGGAGACTGATAACTGAAAAATCTTCCTCTCACTCTGCTTTTGGAAACTCTAGGGACCGTGAGTAAGCCTGCAGTCTGAGAGCGACGTGCTCTGTTGGGAAAATATGGAACAATAAAATCTCAAATATTATATGGAGCTAGGTTGTTGAGAGCCAGTTGAGGTGAGGGAGGCCAGTGGAGGCACTGAGTTTAGCCCCCCCAACCATAGTCCTGTTAATAGGTGTTTGTGTATCAGCCAGCTCGGTTGAGCTCTGTCACAGGTCCATGACCTTGGGGAAGGGAGGGGTTGAGTAGGGAGGACAGAGTGTCTTTGTTTCCATAACACACAAGGAGAAATTTGAGATAGTCTGCCTTCCAAGGCCAAGTCCAGATTCTGAAATCTTAACATATTAGATAAGAGGTTTCTAATTTTAGCAATATTACGCAGGTGGAAGAAGGTGGTTCTAGTAATGTTTTTAATGTGGGGGATAAAAGACATGTCCTGATCAAAAATAACACCAAGATTTTTAACATTAGAGCTGGAGGACAGATTAATGCATCTAAGGAGGGAGAAAGACTGAAAAATTCATTCCTAAGGTGCTCAGGTCCAAAAACTAAAACCTCAGTCTTGTCTGTGTTCAAAAGAGAAAATTTAGGGTCATCCAGGTTTTTATGTCTTTAAGACATGTTGGTAGTCTAAGTAGCTGATTGGATTCATTGGGTTTAATGGACAAATATAATTGTGTCTCATCAGCATAACAATGAAAATTTATCCCATGCTGTTTAATAACTTTACCTAATGGAAGCATATATAAGGTAAAGAGTTGAAATAGAAAGTACACCTGGACCTTTCATTTAGTGTTAGTTTGTTTCTCCTTCCTGTCCCCTCAAACCCTGCAGGTTAAATCAGATGGCCACTTGTCCTGAGCCTGGTTCTGCTGGAGGTTTCTTCCTGTTAAAAGGTAGTTTTTCATTTCCACTGTTGCCATTGTGATTGCTCAGGATAGGCGACTGAGACTAAGTGAAGATTCAATGCAATCTTGTTTTTGTACAGTGCTTCGAGACAATGTCTGTTGTGATGGTGCAATATAAATAAACTGAATTGAATTGAATTAACACATCACACAAGATTTTTGTTTCAAGTTTTGGTGTGAAATGCAGCTGGCAATAAATAAACTTTGGAACCTTTTACCTTAATCAAATTACATTTTTAGTTACTATTTTATTTTTATTTAGTCAACATTAATGAGTAGACATCGGCCAACAGTTATTTTGTCATAAAATTCCTACAGTTTAAACACATTTTTATGATACAACAGACATAGCGTTTTGTTTTGTTTTTTGCAACAAGCTACATGACCGCATGTTAACAGCTGAAATATGTACAGCCTACTGCAGGCTAGATACAAAGGCTAATAACCAGCTAAATAATTGCTAACAGCTTATTAGACTTATTACACTAGATTTACAAGCTGATTATGCACTCCTGAGTACAGTAAGAAAGCTTTTTAAATAGAGTGACACAAACATGTTTGTTAGTCTTCTCAATCTCTTATTTATATCCGTGTATTAAAATAAATAACTATTTATAATGTATTTTATTTCATGTTATAAAATATTCTTCTAAGCAAAGTGTGATATTTTTGCAGCAAACATAATGCTAATTGCTTTTATTAAAATCAAATCAAATAACTGATTTATTAAAATGTTAGATTTTTTTTACCAGGAAACTGTTGTATCTTTTCTTGAGCATTTCACACTTACATGGTCTCAAACCAGTTAATGCCTAGTAGCTTAGCAAATTTATACAAACTCCATACAATTGGAAAATACCCTGGTGTCAGTGAACATGCATCTGTCTTTTTACATTTATACTCCCCAGTTTATGTGTGTCTGACTACATGTGTGCTCCATGAATGATCGTCACACATAACCTTTGTCTCTGATGACTCTCTTTAGTCACACTTCCAAACTATTACCAAATGTTGAAACCAGACACGATGGTTCAGACTGCAGGCGTCTGAGATAGTGACAGAACGGGGAAAAAGGGAAGGTTATTGCGCAAAGATCTCACCAGCACACACGCACACACACACACACACACACACACACACACACACATATGCAGTATATAATATTTCAGGTACAAAGCCACATCACATTGAGATCAGTATCCACGGTAATGGATAGCTTTAAGACCCTAAAGCTTTGCTCAGACCCAACTATGCTCAAAGCTTTTTGATATTTTTACAGTGCAGTGTAAAATTATTTTCCCCTCACAGATTTCTTCTTGTTTAGCTTTTTTTTGTCTCACTTAAATTGTCCTAAATATAATGATGAATGCATTTATTAAACATAAAGACAATAAAAATCAACCATCTCATATGAAGAAAAAAAAGCCTTTTAAATGTAATATCTTGTTTTTAACGAGTCTTGCACGTAGATATCGAGGAGTATTGCTGCCTAGTTGAGGACCATCTTCCTGCTGCAGAACCCAAGTGAGCTTTGATCATGTTCAGATTAGTTTTAATCCCAGAACAGGCAAACTGACCAAGAGAGTCCAACACAGAGATAAAAAGGTAAATATAATTTATTGTTAGATGAATGTTATTTGCATGGGAGGATTATAGATCTTGAAGCAAAGAACAGTTCGTAGAGGAGGGTGGAGATCCCAGGTGAGTGGTAATACAGGTATGCAATTTGTAAGAGAGCTGCAGGCCAGAAACCAGGAGAACTTATCCAATGTCAAGGTGTAAAGTTGGCCACAGGTGATTCCTGAGGTTCAGGAAGTAAGTGGTTCCAGGTAGGACTCTTCACAAGACGCAATCGCAAGGAGACTCGAAGGAAGGTGAGTTTTCATAAGGAGTAAAACAAAAAGGTATGGACTCAAGTAAACACAATGAATAAAACACAGGTTAGTAACAAGGAAACCCAGTCACTTGCAACAGGGGCTGCTCAACGTTACCCAGATGCTTCAATGATCCAACATCGAACTTCTGTTCCACAGGAGCTAAAGAACAACAATCCTCATCAGGAATGCATTAGGAGCAGGTGTGCTAGATTGACTCTGCCCTGTCACCCATAAGCTGCAGAAGTCAGGTAACAGCAAATCAAAACATCCATCCATCCATTATCTTTTACCCGCTTATTCCATTGTGGGTCACGGGGGTCACCGGTGCCCATGTCCAGTAATCACTGTGTGAGGGGCGGGGTACACCCTGGACGGGTCGCAAGTCCATCACAGGGACACATAGAGACAAACGAGACAAACAACCATTCACTCTCTCACTCACCTAGGGACAATTTAGAGTTACCAATCAGCCTAACATGCATGTTTTTGGTCTGTGGGAGGAAACTGGAGTACCTGGAGAAAACACAAGCAGCACGGAGAGAACATGCAAACTCCACCCAGAAAGGCCCCCGGACCAAGATTTGAACCGGTACCCTACTCGCTGAGAGGCAGCAGCTCTACCAGTTGTGCCACCATGCTGCCCACATACAAACATATGTGTGTGTGTTCGACTTTCGCAGACTCGCTCTAACGTGGTGTTTCAAAGTAAGACAGAACACGGGAAAAATTTGTACACAACTCGTGATTGTCAACTTTCCTCACATGGCTGGGACAGTACTGTACAGTAAAATGTTTACGAAAAAATACAATACGCCAGACAAGCGCCGTCATTTTCTAGTTTTCTCTCAATAAGCCTACAGCACACTTTATTGCTGCTCATAACGACTATATCTCCCAGAAGCCAACAGTGCCCTGCTCAGAAGCCCCATTGCCATTTGCTGAAATACTAGAGGGAAAGTTTTGATCTGATGGAAAAAAAAAGTTTGGCGTGTATTACAGTGATTTAGTCGCCCAGTAAATGCAGAGAGTCTCACGGAACCCACCGAACCGGAGCAGAGCCAGACCTCCAGACCCATCTATGAATCTTGAAAGCTGGTAGCTGGCCCACGAGGACTTCCGAGTGGAATGCGCGCCGCCGAAGCTCCGACGCTCTATCAGAACACCGGTCCTGCGCCGACAACATAAAGGTCGCACCCCCCCCCCCCCACACACATACACACACAAAATGTGCTTCGGTTCTCAAGGGATGCACAGAACTAGACCAGAACCAGAGCAGAACTGGACCTCCAGATCCAACGGTGAATCTTGAGAGCTGGTAGCCGGCCCACGGGGACTTCGAAAGAGTAAGCGCATCGCAGAAGGTCCAGCGTCCATCTGGAGCTTACCGGGACCTTTTTCATCTCTTTCAAACAGTCCACAATGACCTCCGAGCAGGGAGGCACTGGGAAGTAAAATTTAGTAGCTACATAGAAGCATGTTGTTCAAATTAGTAGGTTTAAGAGTTTAGAACATTGATTGTGGGCTTTGTTACTGCAGGGTAGGTCTGCAGAAACAGAACCGTGTCAGACCTGGTCAGAGTCGGACCGGAACTGTGCTACTGCTGTTCTGCAGAGCCTGGTAAGTAAAATTTAGTAGCTACATATACAGTACATATGTATGTTGTTAAAATGATATAGGTTTAAGAGCTTAGAAGACTGTGAGAGTGTGGGAAGGGTTTCTAAAGCCTTAAACGATATATAAATATATAACATCAATAGTTTGTGGATTTTCACTTTTTGTGGGGGT
>NC_056513.1:44789203-44800947 GCF_014905685.2 Nematolebias whitei
GGTACTCCAGTTTCCTCCCAAAGACTAAAAACATGCATGTTAGACTGATTGGTAACTCTAAATTTTCCCTAGGTGATTGAGAGAGTGAATGGTTGTTTGTCTCGTTTGTCTCCATGTGTCCCTGTGATGGACTGGAGACCTGTCCAAGATGTCCCCCACCCCTCGCAATTGATTGCTGGACATGGGCACCGGCGACCTCTGTGACCCAAAATGGAAGAATTGGGTAAAAGATAATGGCTGGATGGATGGACTTCCAAACTAAAAACCAAAACCAAACAATAATCATGTGGGAAGCTGTTCAAGACTGAAATAACACAACATCATAAATTTACTCTAACAAAGTTAAAAACATCTCAGTGATGACATGGTATAAAGAAAGACAGCCAGATGGATACATACTTGGAAGATGAAGAGGATGAGATAAAGTGGGAGGGGTTGTGGAAGTAATTCGCTGAACACCTCTCAGTAATAACTATGGAAAAGGGAACAGCATGGCGCAGCCAGCCCTCCTACGAGCAGAATGTTATCCTGCCTCTCTGGCAGAATAAAAAAGCTTCTAGCTAAGAGAAAAACAGTACACAGGAAAATAGATGAAAGATTTAGAGACAACCTCCTCTAAGGACAAATGATTGTACAAAATAAGAGTCATGGATAAACTGATGCAGCTTTTTTGCTTCTACTACTAAAAAGGGGCAGATGCAATCGGGTTTTTTTTTTTTTGTGGCTTCAAGTTGCGTTTAATTTTCTCCAAATGAGTTGAAGTAAACAATTTACAGAAAGCAAGAAGTGATGGGCACATTTTTTAAAGAGCAGTACCTGCAATGTACAAGCTTTGGAAAGCAGCAAGTGTGCACAGAAACAACCACACCCCATACACTGGAAGCACAAACATTTCCACATGCAAACTATTCAATGAACATTTTTAATATTCACTTAGAAACATTATATAAACAGGTCAAATAAATGCATGTTTTGGAGCATAATTTAAACAAGAGTACCACATACACCACATTATATGCCCCTTGACACACAGCAATCTATAGAAATGGCTGGGACAAGGGAAGAGTTTTTATAACAATTGACCTTGAACTGTGACCTTGACCAGGGGTGATTCTAGAATCTGACCTTTAGGGGTGCTCAGCCCACAGTGTTGACAATGGCTCTTGGCTTGAACAACGCAGTGGCCATTGGCGTCAGAAGCATTTATAAAGTGTGTGGGGGGGTACACATCAGTGAGGGGATCTGGGGGTCCTCCCCCAGAAAATTTTGAATAAAGTAGATACCATTTCCTGCATTCTGGTGTATTTTAATGGGTTTTTAAACATATATGTTTACCTACAAACAATTTATTCAATAGCTATTTTAGAGAGCATGGAACAACAAGGGTGCTAAGCTAGTGGCACGCACTACAGATTTATTATTTTATTAATCTTTATTTAACCAGACAAATCCCACTGAGATCACAGATCTCTTTTGCAAGGGAGGCCTGGGTCTGAAGCAGCCTAACATACATGTTTTTGATCTGTGGGAGGAAACCGGAGTACCCAGAGAAAACCCACGCAAGCACGAGAACAACATGCAAACTCCACATAGAAAGACTCCAGGTCCAACGGGGGATTGAACCCAGGACCTTCTTGCTGTGAGGCAACAGTGCTAACCACTGAGCTGTCGTGCTGCCATAGATACGCTAAATACGCTGTGCTCCGCTTTACATTACACAACCTAATAAATGCTTTGTACAAAATCAATTTAGTGTTAACTGATCATAAAAAACAATTCAATTGTTTATGCTGCTGTTCGGCGTAATGCTTTTATACTATTAGTGCTTAGTGTATATTTAGTTGATGTTTTTCTTAGTTCATATCTTCGATCTTATTACTGTTTTTCTTAAATATTTTATTGTTGGATGTAACTGGGACCCTGTGTACACAATTCCATTCCACCACATGTACCACATGGGGTGAGAATGACAATTAAAGAACCTTGAATCCTTGCGTCCTTGAATTCAATTCAATTCAGTTTATTTATACAGCACCAAGTCGCAACAGAATTCATCTAGGACACAGAACAGAAACATATAAAAAGTAAGTTAACATTATTTATCTGAGGAGCAGACTGCTTTGAATTTAACTTCATCACAGAATCTCATCTTGAGCAAACACAAAGACAAAAGTGGAAAGGAAAAACTCCGTGATGAGGAAGAAACCTTTAGCAGAACAGTCTCAGGACAAGCGTCCATCTGCTCCGACAGGCTGGGTTTGAGAGGAACAGATACACAATGTCAGATCGAGAATCACATTATGATAGCAATTAGGGGTTGAACGAGTATATAATTTTTAAACTCAACATTAACATAATAAAACCCGAGTAGAACTCGAGTATTTGATGACCTCATAGATCTCAAGATACAAAAATAAATAAAACCGCAAAAAAAGGTAATATTTACAAAAAAAAAAAAAAGACCAACAAAACATTGGGAGCGTATATTATGCTCCTACCATTTATCATACTGCAAATAAGTCACAGGAAAAACTAAACTATTAGTTTTTATTATTAAACTGCAAACGTGAAGAAATGCAGCACGTCAAAAACGAAACTTAAACCGAAACTGGTTCTGGTTCGGTGGATTGGACCAGGTGTGACCTGCAACAGTGCAACACCGCCCCCTACGGTCGTACGGTGGTCACATAATATGACGTCACTACGGATACTCGACATAACATTTTTAACCACGATAGATGTCCTAGCAATCGATGTGTAGATTACTCGAGTACTCTGTTAATGCCCTAATGGCAATACAGTAGTCTCTTGTTACTAAGCAGTCCGACTTTCACCGAGTCACTCAATCGCGGTTTGTGAATGTAAAGTTCATATGTATGCAGACATTAGACCTCTCCTGCCCATCTGCAGCTTGTGCAGAACTCTGCTGCTCACCTGTTAACTCAGGCCCGTAGGTGCGAGCATGTTACTCCCGTCCTGGCGTCCCTTCATTGGCTCCCTGTGCACCACAGAATTCATTTTAAACTTTTGCTGTTTGTCTTTAAATGCTTGAACAACCTTACCCCACCACATCTGTCTGAGCTGCTTCAGCCTTACTGCCCACCCCGATCCCTACGATCAGCTGATCAGCTGCTGCTGACAGTCCCTAAAGAGCTGAGTGAAGCTGACACCCCACCCACTTCCAAAATTAAAGCAAATAGTCTGAATGGTTAGTGCTCCGTTAGTGCTGGTTTGTGCCGTTAAAATTTTCGTTTGTGCTGCTTTGGTTTAAGAGATATTAAAAGTTATAATTTTGACCTGTAATAGACGCTCAGGCGCGTTCACGCACACGTCAGGGCAGAGCGTTTACTTAAGGCGGGCGCGCGCTCCGGCTGTAATTGTGTGGATCAGATTTGACAACAAAAACACAACTGTCGTAAATGTTTCCTTTTAGAACCTGATTGCGGTTATAAAGGACGCGTGAACGCGCCTGAGCACGCGTGAACGCGCCTGAGCGTCTATCACAGGTCAAAATTATAACTTTTAATATCTCATAAACCAAAGCAGCACAAACGAAAATTTTAACGGCACAAACCAGCACTAACGGAGCACTAACCATTCAGACTAGTTGCTTTAATATTGGAAGTGGGTGGGGTGTCAGCTTCACTCAGCTTCCCTAAAGGCTGAAGCTCAGAGGAGACGGAGAGTTTGCTGTTGCTGCTCCCAGGTTGTGGAACAACTTACCCTTGAGTGTCAGACAGACCTCCTCTCTTCCTGTTTTTAAACCTCTTTTAAAAACACACTTTTATTCCTTGGCTTTTAACACGTGATCTAATCTTTTATGGCATCTTAACACACCCGCCATGAAACTGGTGTGTGTTTGTTTTTATGTTTCTTTGTTTATGCTTTGTATGTTTTTATTGTCTTAATTAATTTGTCTTTGTGTCTTATTGCACAGCACTTTGGCTACTCTTGTAGTTTTTAAAATATGCTTTAGAAATAAAGTTGATTGCTTGATAAAGTCTGTTCATATACTGGACACTATATATATATAGATATAGATATAGATATAGATAGATAGATATATAGATAGATAGATAGAAAGATAGATATATAGATATATAGATAGATAGATAGATAGATAGATAGATAGATAGATAGATAGATAGATAGATAGATAGATAGATAGATAGATAGATAGATAGATAGATAGATAGATAGATAGATAGATAGATAGATAGACAGACATATTTTACACATGATTGTGGACTGTACAGTAATACCACTGTACAGAACTCAAGTGGATGTGAAAAATTTAATGACAAAATAATAATACTTCAGACAGGTGCCGATATTTTGTAGTTTTCTTTCATTCAGCCTCCAACTGTACTGTAATCGACACGCAGATGAACTACATTTCCCTTAAATCAATGTTGTGCTGTACTGTAGTGCCTCTGGGCACTGTTTTCTGCCGAACAGTATTTTTGCAAAGTGAAGTCATAACTGCTGAACTGATCTTTCAAAAGTAATATTTAATTCCTGAACCTGACTCTGAATCCCCGAAGGGCTCTACCTGAAGGGTTTTTTCCCATCTGGATCAGATCTCTGTTTATCCGAACCGAGCCAAGATCATGCATTGTCAAGTGATGTGCATTTCAGGTGAAGTATGAAGTCAGTTCTCATGACCTAAAAGAAGGTTAAGAGCAATGCAAACCACAGATCCCTGAGTATGTGTTCTGAAAAAGCAAGAAAGGTTTATTTACTGAAACAAATCTATATAATAGTATGTAACAGTGTGTGAAGTCTTTCTAATGTACTATGATTTAAGAGTGTGAAATCCTATGAATTAAGACTTAATCAATCAGTGTTGAAGACATTATACAGCTTAAAGTAAGAGATTATTGGGGAAGTTTATAATGAAAGTGAATTAACTTTAAATGATTAAGAGTAAATGAATTAATGTTACTGACTAAAAAGTGAAGAGAATCAATGGTCAAAAGGTCAAGTTCACAGCTTAGGGTGCATTCACACCAGCCCTGTTTAGTCCGCTTTAATCGAACTCTAGCTCGTTTTCCTAGAAAGCCCGGTTCGTTTAGGGAGGTGTGAACGCACCGTCGAACTCTGTCACGGAACAAAAAGGCGAACTCTGGCCTGGGCTAAAACCTAGGTCTCGGTCTGATAGAAGAGAACTCCAGCACGGTTCAAGTACAGTTTGATTGTAAACAGACCGGGCCCCGCTCCACAAGCAAGAAGTGGAGTACAGCGCAGGGTAAACAAACACTCATTTCTCTGACCTTATATGGAGCCGCCAGCTGCCTTGCGTGAAAAACAATATTCTCCATGGTCTTCTGCCTCATCTTCCACTCATACTGAGTCCATTGTTGAAAAATGACAAAATATAACTCCTAAAACTGCTAAAACTTGATGCCTCTAAGTTTTTGTTTTTATTTCAAGAAGAAGAAGAAGACGTGTCTTCAGAGGTTTTTGTGTCGTTTCTTTCAGTAGTTCTTGGTGCAGCGCCCCCACAGGCAAGCGGGGGAATAGGTTGGTTCAACAGGTTGGTTCAACAGGTTGGTTCAACAGGTTGGTTCAACAGGTTGGCTCGACTGCACAGTGCAGTGTGAATGCAAACGCAACAGCTCAAATGTAAACAAAATGTTATGAATATTGGTCCCCAACCAAACCAAGTCTACCGGACTATCAGGTGTGAATGCATCCTTAATGTTCGTGTGTCAAGTCACCACAGGAAGTGGAAGTTTGAACTGATGGCCAGGCTAGTAAGAAGAAAAAGAGGAAGTTACCTGCAGAAAATAGGAACAAGTTACCTTAAGTCAGTCCTTCTCAAATAGTGGGGTGCGCCCCCTTGGGGGGGCCCGGAGCAATGCCAGGGGGGCGCATGTGACCCCGAGGGACACTTTGTGGCAGGGAGTAGGTTGGGTTTTTTTTTCTGGTTTTTTTTGCACCTTTCTCATTGTGTCAGGGTGCGTTCGGCAACTGTTTGCTAACATCCGGTAACTCTCAGTCTTAATAATAATAAAGTTATGAACAAATATGTCTGTCTTGTCGTTTGGGGAGCCATGATTGAACCGTGTCGCTTCCCTCTGCTGCTGAGCAGCTGGTGCGCTCGTCACCCGCAGCACGCGTTACCTGCCCCTCTTCCTCTTTCACTTTAACATTTTTTTTGTTTGTTTTTTAGTTTGTCAAAGCACAATTTTGATGCTTTTTTAAATACAGAAGTAATGTTTAATAAATGTTAGGACTCTATTCTTTGCTAACAAGTCCTCCGCTCTGGACGGATTTCACCCACAGCACGCAGCAACAAAGAGTATAAACTCAAAGCGAGAGCGACACCTGCCCCCTCTTTCCTTTTTCACGTTGACAAAATTTTTTAGTTTTATCGATTGTCAAAGCACAATTTTGATGTTTTTTTTTATTTGAAGGAAAAATGTATGTTTAACAAATGTGAAGACTCTATTCTTTGCTAACAAAATATATTTTATGTCATTAAACAGCTTGTCAGGTTCTTCTCTTGTGAGCGCGTTCCCCTGGACCTCCCCCTAACACACACACACCCACACACACACACACACACACAGCACGCTCGCTCTTGCACTCTGCGACTTCTCTGCTGCACTGAAGACCAGGTCCAGGTCCAGGTCCAGCTAAACATTGAGCAGGAGCTGAGAGTTGCAGGATCATGTTTCAAACTGCACTTCAAAAGGCCGTGCACTGCAAAATGTGCTCATTGTAGCCATTAAACCTGACTTCCTCATTTTGATAAAAAAAAAAAAAAAAAAAAAAAAAAATCAGCACAAATAGTTTAATTCATTTTTGTTTTGTAGGTCAAAGAGTTTTATGTAACACTCCTGTCTTAAAATGTTGCTGATCAATTTGAATTTATTATTATTTATTGATTTTATTTTATTTGATTTTTTCAGTATCGAATGGTCAAAAATGTTTACAGTTTAAATCAGGATAGATTTTTTTTCAGGCGAACTGATGCACTTTGTCTTTTCTGTTACAGACTATAAAACAATGTTATTAATCTTTGTTGTAAGTTGATCTATATTTCTATCTTTTCTAATTTAATGTTAATAGGGATACAATGTTATGTAGAGGTGTACTTATAACAATTTTATAGACAAATTATACTATTTACAGTTGCAGTGGAGAATTGGGGGGGGGGGATGTTTACTTCTTCCTGGGGGGGAGGGGTGTAACAGAAAATAATTGAGAAGCACTGCCTTAAGTGAAGAGGCTCTTTGCATAAAAACAGACCTAGTGGCAGTCAAAGATCATTTTAGCAATGACAGTGACGTTGAACATGTGATCTGACGTTGTACAATAGTCTGTATCCAGGACTGTTGCTATGCAGAAATTACGCAATAAGCAGATAAATGTATAAAAAGGCTCAGCATTAATGATCGGTGCTGAACCACTTGGAGAATTTTAAAGGCCAGTTCATTGACACATTCAGTAACTAAAGGGAACTTGAAGATCCAAAGAGAAAAATCATTTTTCTCAGCTCAGCCCGGACCTGAAAGCCAACTCAAGGTTCCAAGATTGGATTTTATTGAATGTAGTATGAAACATTCCAAAAAAGTTCAATCTGGTCCTCTGGACATTCAAAAAAAAACATTGAGCATGCATCAGGATATTTTGAACCACTTTGGCTTGCTTTGTTTTGTTTTTTGTTTTTTTGAATGTCCAGAGGACCAGATTGAACTTTTTTTGATTTTTCTACCTGGAGTATGAAATATTCTTCAGAAGCAACTGAGGGATGATTGTCACCAGCTTCATCAGTCAAGGATCCCCTTTGACAAGGGGTCTTCGAGAAGAGATGGTATGACACATACTAATAGCTGTCCTAAAATAAAACTAATTAAAATCGCTTATAGCCATATACACCAGTAAAACGTTAGGACTCTTGACAACATTTTGAGTTATGGGGATTTCAATTCAATTCAATTCAATTCAAAAATACTTTATTAATCCCAGAGGGAAATTAAATGTTGTTGTAGCTCATTTTCCTTGTTTCATAAAAGAGTTGTTCTAGATGTTGATGGTTGTGGGCGGGAAGGATCTCTTGTGATGGTCCGTCTTATAGCAGATCTGAAAAAACTGGCCACAGATGTTGATCCGTTTACTTGCACTTGGTTGGCCTCCTGGGCTTCAGGATCACCTGAATGTTGGGCAGAAATCCTCCCAGGGCGATGGCCACTCCTCCCAGCAGCTTGTTGAGCTCCTCATCGCTGCGGACAGCCAACTGTAGGTGCTGAGGTACGATCTTGTCCTTCCACTGTCATGAGCCATGTTTCCTGCTAGTTCCAGGATCTCAGTGGTCAGGCACTCGAGCACAACTGGCAGGTAGATGAAAATGCATCCACAGAACATCCTTTTCAACTCATTTGAAATTTAGAGCTGTAGTTGAGATATTACTTGAGCTTTTGAGATGTTAATCAGCTGCTGTTGGTTGTAGAAACTGCCTTGTTGCTATGGTTACGCATCATAACAAATGTCCAAAACTAAAAAAGTTTCAGTAAAAATCCTTCCAGCTGCACAGCATCCGATACCAGAGGAAACAATCATCCAAAAAATGTGATTTACATCCAGAAAAAGAGGAAGTAAAGTTTCCAAAAGCAAAATCTCAGAATGAAAGTAACAGAGCTGCTCCAACATGCAGCCACCTTGAGCGGAGCAATTCTAGAACAATACGTGTTATATTAAATTTGGTATTTTTAAAGTCTTAATTAATACATTTTAGGAGAGTTTCCTTAATTTTGCTGCATAATGGTATTCTGAGGTTGCCTTTGTATTTTTTTTTTATTTATTCTTCTCCCTTTTGTTCGATAGAGTCTTTGAACACACTTTAGATTTTGACTTTTTTGAATTTTCCAACTAAACTTAATTTTTGATATTTCACTCTGGAGGATTCTGGGAACACGAGGTAAACTTCTAGATGACGGCTGACGGCTCATCGAGTCCAGTAATGCTCTTGGGTTTCTGAGTGTTCTCTGGGGTCTCGGAGCAGCAAAAGTCTTCCCTTGAACCTAATCACTTACCTTACTTTGGCTCAACAGAGAGGATTAATATATTTCTATTTTTCTTCAACGGAGCTTATGGATTTATAATTTTCTGTTTTTGTTCATCAGAGCTTTATGGATTATAATTTTTTTGTTTCAGTTTATTGGAGCAAAGGAATTATAACACGATCAGACTGTTTTGCCCCTTGGACATCAACCAACAATCAACAGTAACACCTTTCAAGTAACTAGTGGACTTTTGACTACTGACTTTGCTATATAACCGAATAATCAGTGTATAGATTTCTGCTATAACATTGTTCCCCTGCAAATCATCAATTAAACGCAAAGCATGATAAATTAACTAAGTGTGGGATCATTATTGTCACGTCTCATGTTCATGGATTTAAGAAGCTTGGTTCAACTCTAACAAAATAGGGAGGTTTTAAACGGTTTACTCAGCTGTGAATATTAAGACAACATCCTAGAATCCTATTATTGGATTCTAAAAAGAACCAGATCAGTAAGAATAGCCATTCTACAATGAAGGTGAACAACCTTTAATGTGAGTTTCCCTGCGAACGACAATCCAACTCCGGCTGCTATATTGGGTGAGCCATGGGGTGAGATAAGTGTGTGGCTCACAGATGGAGGTCGTTAAGAAATCTGTGTGGGTCAGCTTCAACACAGCCTAAGTAGAACTAACCTCAAATTACTCTGAGTAATACTCAAGTGTTAGTTCGTTATACCCCTCAGAGGAGAGGCTGCAGTGGGGTTTGTCCATAACTCAGTTGGTAACTCCACCGGCTAGATTGAGAAGAATGAGTAGATTTTCTGACAGCTCGCTTTGTTCTTTGATGTGAATTACCTGTTTCTGCCTGTTGGTTCCGGACCCGGCACCACGAGTTCAACACAAGAGAGCAGGAGTTATTTGTCTGCACTGGGGTGCTGGAACCCCAATTCAAACTGCAGTTGGTCCACCATGCCGGGCTCGTCGGTCCCTTTGAACTTTGATGCTGTTTGATCTGAAACTTTTCTGTTCCATCTTCATCATTTTCAGATCTCTGACTATTTGGAGTCACTGAACTTTGTAAACGAAACTGGATCTGCCTCTCCTTGCCACCTTCATTGTTTTCGATTTCTGGGTAATAATGTCTTTATAAATTTTTCTCACCATGTTTCTATTATGGGGGCTAATTGTCAAACTATTAACTTCTGTAATTACACATCTGTCACAGAAACACAAGAAAATGTCTAATAATAATGTTATTGCTCTCAGAGATCCAGCCCAATCTTGACCCGCCCACACACTGTAGCACACCTTATGATTTTAAAAACATGTCAGGACTTCATTTCTTGCACGTTAACGCATGCAGTCTCCCAAAAAAAACTTAATACGCTGAAAATTTAGGTCCGTTCTTTTTTAGCAACTGTTCAAATCTCTTGGAACCTGTCTTTATCCAGCTGGTGGTAAAAGTTGACAAGAGGGAGCTATTGGTGCCGACTGCAACACTCGGCGTCTTAATACAGCTGAATGATTAAGACGGTGTGTCTTAATCATTCAGACACACCGGTGTGTTCGCATTCACACCGCACTGTCATTCGAACCAACCTGTTTCCCCACTCGCCTGTGGTGGCGCTGCACCAAGAACTACTGAAGAATTCTACCCAGAATGCCCTGCGCTGTAGTCCACTTCCTGTTTTTGGAGCGGTCTCCGGTCCGCTTGCATTCACACTGCATTCGAACTGCGCTAGAGTTCATTTCAACCGAACCAAGACCTAGGTTTTTAGGCGGAGCCAAGTTCACTTTTTTGATCCGCATCATTCGCACATTCACACCTCCCCAAACGAACAGAACTTTCTAGGCAAACGGACTAGAGTTCTATTAAAGAGGACTAAACAGGGCTGGTGTGAATGCACCATAAGACTGACATGACACTGTCATAAGCATGACATAACACCTGTCATGAACATGAATGAGTCTTTATGAATGTTTATGACTGTTGTCATTAAGTGTCATTCTGTAAAATATGGCACCTTTAATACAAAGATGACGTGTTTAAAATGTCTTTGTTATGACAACTTGACATTTTAAACAATGTCAGCTTTGCATCTAAGGTGTCATAATTAACCAAATGACACTTAATGACAACAGTCATAAACATTCATAAAGACTTGTTCATGATCATGACAGTGTCATGTTTATAACAGTGTCATGTCAGTCTTATGCACATCCCTTCAAATGAAGTGTTACCAAATAAATTAACCTTCATGTAATATTCATTATATATGAAAATCAAAATATTTACTGTTTTGTGGATGAAAAAATTACCACTGTTCCCCTGTGCTCCTGCCTCATGCAAAGCTGGGGTCACGTGACCAAAGACAAGTATATTTGCAAACATATAGGGGGTGGGTCATCTTACTCTACTCTCTCCTACATAAAAGCAAACACATGCACAGACACAGGCAAAAAACATTAAAGCTCCCCCCTACTTAACCTAACTTGTATTGTCTTCATCCAAAGATAAATCACACACTCCCAGAAGACATCTAGAGAACCTTCAGAACAGGCCCTTTGGACCACCTGAACGTAACTCACAGCATAGTCAAGAAGCAAGTCACAGAGGAAATGCTCAATGGATATTTTTGTTGTATGTAATTGCATGTCTTGAGTCAGCATTTGTGCATGACATGTGTGTGTGTGTGTGTGTGTGTGTGTGTGTGTGTGTGTGTGTGTGT
>NC_056513.1:44800957-44807609 GCF_014905685.2 Nematolebias whitei
TGTGTGTGTGTGTGTGTGTGTGTGTGTGTGTGTGTGTGTGTGTGTGTGTGTGTGTGTGTGTGTGTGTGTGTGTGTGTGCGCGCACATCCAAGATATATATTGTCTAGAATAAAATGCCAACCTACTCTCTAGGGATTTTAATGTCAGGAAGAATAGTTCTCCCTTATTAAAAATATTCCAAATAAAGTGCGTTTGTTGGTGTGTGTGTGTGTGTGTGTGCGTGTGTCTGTGTGTGTGTGTGTGCGCATGTGTGTAACAGTTTAATTTGCAGTTTGAACCACTCTGACATTTTTCATGATATATTACAAAAACATAAAACATTACGAATGTGTTGAGATCACAAAAAGCTTTTAAAAGATGGAAGAAGTAGTGGCTGAGCAGTAAAAAGGAAAACCTCAGGTCCGAGTTGTAGATATTATTTTTCATGTCTCTCACTTACACCAAAAACATAAATGATCCCAACCCTAAAGATAAATATGATGAGTTGTTTTCAAAATGGCTGACTCAAAGTAAATGCTGTAAAGTTGTGTTTAATTTCATCCCAGGCAGAAAGTTAGAGCAACGACTGCTTGTGTTACAACTACTCATCGTGCAAGTTTTATGCAATATACTGTACAAGTCACAAGCACTTTGACCAAGTCAGTAAAAATATAAACGGAGGCAGACTTACATCCTGCAGGGATCACTAACTCCAGCCCACAGTGAGTGGGGTGAAGTTGGAGGAACCCACCCCACCTACAGGTACATCCATCTATCCATTATCTTTACTTCTAGAATTGCGCCGCTCAAGGTGGCTGCATGTTGGAGCAGCTCTGTTACTTTCATTCTGATTTTGCTTTTGGAAACTTTAATTCCTCTTTTGCTGGATGTAAATCTCATTTGTTGGATGATTTTTTTTCTTCTGGTATCAGATGCTGTGCAGCTGGAAGGATTTTTACTGAAACTTTATTTTAGTTTTGGACATTTGTTATGATGTGTAACCATGGCAACAAGGCTGTTTCTACAACAACAGCAGCTGATTAACTCATCTTATCTCAAAACTTATCTTAACTTAACTTAACTTAACTTAACCAGCATCAGCATCTCTAACATCTCTTAATGAAATGAGGATAACGAGTTACAACAACAAATAATTTCCCTCTGGGATTAATAAAGTATTTTTGAACTGAATTGAATTGAAATAATCTTGTTCAGAACCTTTACATTGTTTAACTTTTAAGGCTGTTTATGCTTCACTGGCCCATCGTTGAATAGGAAGAATTGTTGAATAGGAAGAATTGTTGAATAAGAAGAAAGAGGTATTTTGGTATTTTATTAATATTAAACTACATAATGAGTTCCGACGCTGGAACTCATTTCCCTTTGAATAACGGAATATCACCTCCTTCACTGTTCAAAACTGGTCTGAAAACCCATTTCTTTAGATCAGCCAAATGTATGATCATCAAATGTATTATAATAATAATACTTATTATTATTATTATTATTATTGCACAATCTTCTTCTTCTTTCAGCTATTCCCTCTTCAGGGTCTCCACAGCGAGTCATCCTCCATCTCACTCTAACTATCTTCATGTCCTCTCTAACTGCATCCATTTATCTCCTCTTTGTCTTTTTCCTGGCAGCTGCATTTCAGAGTCAGAGAGTCAGAGTTGCTTTAGTCATTCCCCCACATGTGGCACACGTGGTGGAATGAAATTATGTACACAGGGTCCCAGTTACATCCAACAATAAAATGTAAAAGAAAAACAGTAATAAGATCAAAGATATGAACTAAGAAAAACATCTACTAAAAATATGCTAAGCACTACTAGCAAAAACACAATACGCCGAACAGCAGCACGAACATGAGTCTGTGTGAGCAGATGGGCACGCATGAACACATCAACATGAAACAGATCAGCAGCAACATTACACAGATCAGCAGCAACGTGACACAGATCAGCAGCAACATGACACAGATCAGCAGCAACATGATATGGTTTTTCACAGTGATTATTCTGATTAGAGATTCATGAGTCTAACAGCCTCAGGGTAGAAGCTGTTCCTCAGTCTAGTGGTTCTACACTTAATGCTCCTCAACCTCCTTCCTGAGGGGAGCGGGTCAAAAAGTGTGTGCGCTGGGTGAGTGGGTCCTACAAATATACCCACTGTCCCTCCTCTGGACATGTCCAAACCATCTCAGTGTGTCCTCTCTAACTTTATCTTCCAGTTGTTCAACCTGTGCTGAACGTCTGATGATCTCATTGTATTCTATTGATTCATTTATTATTGTGCAATAAAATTACAAAATCCCAACTTTGTCAATGTTTTTTTTATTTCCTCTTAAATGCTTGTATTTAGTCAACCTTTATTCATACTGGTTAGTCTCATTGAGCACTGGGAACTCATTTACAAGAGAGATATCTGTATATCTATTTATATTTGTAATGGGGGAGTGGTGGCACAGAGGTTAGAGAAGGCGAGTCTGTGATCGGAAGATCGGTTCAATTCCTCATACCGTCAACATCAAAATGTGGGTGGGAAAGGTAAAATACCCACACCTGCCTCCACCCTCAATTGCCCTACTCTGGGCCCTTGAGCAAGACTTTTAACACCCACCATCTGCTCCCACGGGCACCCTAGATGCAGCTCTCTGCTCCACTCAGAGGCTGTGGTCGCTCGGTGTCTGTGGTTGTGTCAGGAAGAACATCCGGCGTAAAAACAATCACCAAGTCTTCATGCGAGATAGTTCGCTGTGGCGACCCCTGAACAAGAGAGCAGCCGGAAAAATAAAAGATAAAATAAAATTTATACTTGTAATACTTGTTTTTTTTACATTTGATTTGTTAAATGGTCCCATTTCTTCTCATTTAACATTCCTGAACAGTGAAAAATTAGAAACAAAACTTTTTAATTGAAAAATCAAAACAAATTAGATCTCATTTGTTAATTTAGCAAATGAAAAATGGACATTGGCCAAAATGCTGCATGCCAAAATAATTAGTTAAAAAATAAAAACTACGAGAGACAAAAGTAAAAATAATTAAAATGTGCAAACACCAAAAACAAAGTCATTAAAGTAATGAAAAAACTGTTGAGTCGTGTGTTGTATTAAAAGCCATCGAGTACGTAAAGGTGTTTTAAGGAGAGACTAAAAAGAGTAAGAGGTGAAACCTGTCTGACATGATGGGGCAGCTTGTTCTACAGTTTAGGAGCTACAAGAGAAAGGACTAATCACCTCTGTCGACCAGCATGGACCTCAGGACAACTAAAAGAAAATGATCATTAGATCTCAGGGACATGGAGGGCACATAAGGCTGCACGGAGTCAGACATATACAGGAGCTTGTGCATGGGTCCTATGAATCAAATTTAAAATCAATTCTAAAATGAGCAGGGAACCAATGGAGGAGGTGAGCGCTGAGATTTGTTCGCACTCTTTTGCTTGTGGTGATAAATGAGCCGCAGCGTTGTGACTAAACAAGAGTAGTGTGAGTCTAGTTAACATCAACATACAGGGAGTTACGATAACCCAGTTGGGAGGCAATTAAAGTGTGAATTAAAATCACTAAACAAAGAAAATGATTTCACTTTAGATGAAGGGCTCAATCATAAAAGGATAAATTTACTACAGAACTTAGAAACTGTTTCTCGAGATTAAAATTTGAATGAAATATTACCCCTTAATTTTTAAATGAGATTTTACAAACAGATCAAGACTACCCAGGTCTGTAGGACAAGTGTTGAAAAAAACAAAAAGACCCCCCCATCCATTTTATTCTCATTAAAATTAAGGAAGTCTGTTGCCATCACAAAGTGATTTTTAGTAAAAAAAAAAAAAAAAAAAAAAACAACAATTGCGCTTCAACTGCCGGTAGAGCCGAGTGTCAAGTAGGAATAAACAGAGACGACGTGTAAATGGAAAATTAAAAGTGTCCAAGTATCAATCTCTGGGGAACTCCACGTGTGATTGGACAGAGGAGGAAACATTTTTTGAAACTTGCAGAGAAACTCCTGCCAGACAGACCAGATCTGAACCAGTCTAGTTCAGATCCTTTGACACCACAGAGCTCCATCCTGGAGATCAGAAAGTTGAGATCAGCTGTGTCAAAGACAGACAAAGGTCTAAGCAAAAGAACGACTGAGTCTCCTGAACCTAGAGTTTAAAACAAAAATCTTGTAAAGTTGCAGTTTCTGTGCTGTGAAAGGCTTTAAAACCAGAACAGAAGAAAACATTTAAATTCATTTACTTGTATGTACATGGAAATAAAGGTGCACCTGAATGTAACAACAGCAACAAATATAAATGAATAAAAGAGACAGAAGCCGCAAGAATTCTGATTAAAAATAAATACTGCTCATAAATCTCTAGAAACTGAAATACACATTTTGATAAATACCATTTTCCTTAAGTACCAACTTCTTAACATCAGGTTTGAGAGCTGAGGCTTCACAGTTATTATTATTATTATTATTTGTAACATTATTATTGGTGTATATTTTAATCAAACGCCAGTCCCCATTAAGTTTGTTCAGAAAAATCTTGTGCCCTATGCAAAGTCAGCCTTTCGTCACAATACAACTCAATTTTTCATTTTGCTGCACATGTGTCTTTCATCAAAATACAAGTGTAGATTTCAGCCCTTAGAACAGAAGATATGACAAGTGTAAGATGCTAATCCCCCACTCCACACCAGGACCAAGCACAGCGTGGTGGAAGCTGAAGAAAGTGGGTCAGATAGCTTTAACATGTGACACAAGACATTCATCACCACACAATCTCATTTTCCTCTACTCAGCATTTTGATTCTTTCTCTTATTATTTAGCTCCTAAAATCTTGTTTGAATGAAAACTGTTTTATACAGCAGTGTAGAGCAAAATATTTAGTTCCTTTTAGGTCTGAGGTCTTCTATAATCAGCATTTTGTTTGATTATGGATGAATCGAGATGCATCGTAATGGTTTTATAATTGCAGCGCAGTCTGCTGACTTGTAAAGGATTTGAATGATGAGGGCTCCAAAGATTCTCATCCGTACAGAGCTGAGCCTCAATGTGAATTTTGTATAAGTGTAATTTGTCATCTCTTCCAAAGTAGTTTTTTAATAAAAGTTAAGATAAAATGCGTAGCCCGTGTGACTTGACACTACATGAAGTAAGTTTGACCTTTGTAAGATTGATAGCACATTGTCTAATGTTCACGTAGTCCAGGCTAAACAGCACAGGCTGAATGGAGAACAGTAAACCCAGCCTGCGCACTTTATTTGTAAAATGTGTGTTTGTGCGTCTTAAAACGGTCTCTTGATCTTTGTGCATTCAGCCTTGAGGTCTGTGTGTAAATGTGGTTAAATGAGCAGTCACAGAGAGGATGTTCAGACCTGTCCTTCAGTAACGTGTTTCCTATCCAAATGCTCCAACAGGTCTGCAGGCTTTTTGAAAACATGTCCACTCGAGCCACCTTTAGAGGTGGATCATTTGTATGTGCATCTGTGCTTTAATGTCTGCTTTGAGCCTGCTGGACAGCCTGTGGTTCACTGTAAGCTGTAGCGTGCATCATGTCACGTCATATTCATTAATGAAACACAACATTGATCATGTAAAAGCCAAAATGCCAAAAACTACTGTTGCAATACTGAACAAAATAAAACATGCGTTAAATAAGAAATCATGTGTCTTTTATGATTGTCTATTATTGTTGTTGCTATTCACTAAGAAGTCAGGTCTCTTGTAAATGAGGCTCAATGGAATGTAGAAATAAAGGTGAAACGAATGAAAACGTTACATGTTATACTGTTGTTTCATATTTCCATACAGGAATTATTGTGCTGAGATCTGGGACAACTCATTTAAAACCAACACAAAACCAGTTTACATGATGCAGAAAAAAGCCATCTGGATTAGAACTGCGTCGGATTATTTTCATCCAATGACATTTTTCTGACATTGTATTTTAAAAATGTTGTGACTCAGAGCAGCATTGATTATGTACAACGCCTGTAATAAACTGCTTCCAAGGAGTAAATAAAAGTGGTTCAGAATTAAAGAGAAAAATTAAGATTTAAGAGAGAAGGATTTATTAAAAAAAACAAAGATTAGGACAAACATTAAAAACAATTTACATCAGTTAGAGGAATTCAGGGTTGGAATAGTTGTAAGGAGTTACAACTGTGTTTTTCACTCTTTAAATGAAAAAAAGAATGTATAAATATCCTTTAATAAACAAATATAATAAGTTTCTCTTTTCCTTATTTGTGTTTTTTAATGAGTTTGTCTATCAGTTTAGCTGGAATTCCTTGATATGTTTTAGAAAAGTAAATGGGGAAAAAATCTGCTGCTTTGATTTTGATGTATTATATATTGTACATTTTATATATTATATATTATTATATATTGTATATTTTATATATTATATATTATTATATATTGTATATTTTATATATTATTATATATTATATATTTTATATATATTATATATATTATATATGATAATATATTATATATTATTATATATTGTTTATTTTATATATTATATATTATTATATATTAAATATAATATATATTATTTATTATATATTATATATTTTATATATTATTATATATTGTATATTTTATATATTATATATTAAATATATTATATATTATTTATTATATATTATATATTTTATATATTATT
>NC_056513.1:44807709-44808481 GCF_014905685.2 Nematolebias whitei
TTATATATTATTATATTATATATATTATATATGATTATATATTATATATTATTATATTATATATATTATATATGATTATATATTATATATTATTATATTATATATATTATATATGATTATATATTATATATTATTATATATTATTATAGTGAAGATATAATAAGCTTGTGCTTCTACCTACACTTTTTTTCAGTCTACATTTTATGTTTTTTATTTTTTTACGAAACTGGTTTGGGTCAGAGTCTTTATGTAAATTTCGGGACAGGACTGGATAAGATTCTTCCTGCTCTCTTTTTGAAAATTGTTGTTTTGTTTCCAGAAGATTTTTGTGGAAATATTTACGTTTTTGTTAATGGTTTTGTTGAAAATGTTCACTGTTCAGAATGAAATGCAGAATTATAAAGCTGACGTTAGATTCACGGTGACGCTGTGGAGCAGCCGAGGGCTGTCAGAGCGCCGTTAAGCTGTGGTGGATTTTTACTGGTTGAACTCTTTACACTGGGCTCTGACTGAGCTCTGTGAAGTCCCTGTTGCTCTTTTATTTCTTTTATTGTGCATGTTGGGTCATTAGGCTTATTACGAGAAACAACAAAAAGCCACTCCAAAGACTCTCAACCATGTGAACGATGTGAACGACAAAAATAATATAATTCAGATCTCTCAGTTTTACAAAACATCAGCAGATGTGCTCGGTGCCAGCCCTGTGTGTGCCGTGTCTGTGTGTACGTGCACACAGCCCTGTGTGTGCCGTGTCTGTGTGTACGTGCACACA
>NC_056513.1:44808491-44811953 GCF_014905685.2 Nematolebias whitei
CGTGCACACAGCCCTGTGTGTGCCGTGTCTGTGTGTACGTGCACACAACGCTGGTAAAACAAATCTGATTGTAAAATCTTTTTTAGATCGACATTTTACCCCCAAACATGCACAGAGACATCAGACTGTTGGACCACATGCACTTCAAACACCCAGAACAGATCCAAGACAGATTTCACAAACTAAATCTGAACAAGGCCAGAGACACCCCCCCCCCCCCCCCCCCACACACACACACACACACACACACACACACACACACTCAGTTCACCCTGTGCAGATGAAACATTTGTAGCTGTGACTGAATGGGTACAAATCTCTTCCAATTGAAAAAAACAGCAAACAAATGAACTTCAATGACTCCAATTGATTGACTGAATACAGAGAATATTTCAACTATCACTTCACTACAGGTCCATCCATCCATTATCGTTAACTTCCTTTTCAAGTTGCGTGGGTCACTGGTGCCCAGTCACTGTGTGAGAGGCGGGGGACACCCTGGACAGGTCTCCAGTCCAGCTCATGGACACAGAGAGACAAACGACCATTCACTCTCTCACTCACACCAAGAGACAATTTAGAGTTAGCAATCAGCCTAACATGCATGTTTTTGGTGTGTGGGAGGAAACCGGAGAAACCCACGCATGCACGGAGAGAACATGCAAACTGCACCCAGAAAGGTCCCGAGCCGGGATTTCAACCGGCGACCTTCTTGCTGAGAGGCAGCTGCACCGTGCCTCCCTACAGTTATTATGATTTTAAAATATACATTTTAACACTAATACTAAAAGAAATACTTCACGGGTTTTTTGATACAGTTGAAAATAAAAAGAGGATTTTGACAGATGTGAAATGTTTGAGAAAAGCTCCAGAGTACTTCTGTCCACCAGCGCTGCTGCTCAATAAAACATCAGGAACACCAGCTACATACTCGATTTAACCTACCTCGTTTTTATGGTTTTATTCTATAAGAGTGGCAATAAACAAAGTTGTGAATAAAAATATGTTCAAACGTTATTTTAACATGGAAGCCAAATTTATGAATCCCATTTTAATATAATTTTCCTTCACAAAAAACAACAGTTTATATTTTTAATAAAACAAAAACAAAATGAGACACACACACACACACATATATGTATATATTTATTTATATATATGTATATATAAATGTGTGATGCACATTTGCATCAAGTTAACTGACTTTAACAAGCAGCTCATGTTATTTAGGAGTTAAATATTCACAGAATTATATTTTTATATTTACAAACCAATAAAACTGACATATAAATGCAGTGGTTGGCCATTTCTCCTCTGCGCTGTGAAATCACTTCTGTCTTTTCTGGAGTCTGACAGGTGGATTCTTTAAATTGCTGCAGGCAGACGAGCTGCAGCTGCTCACAGACAGATTGGAGACGCGTTATTTTTTAAAACTAGTTCATGTTGAAAGTTTGTGGTCGAGTCAGCAAACTAGTTTTCCCGGTAAATGTCAGGCCAACCAGAGAGCAAAGCACAAAACACAAGGCTTTAGCTGATTAGC
Source organism: Nematolebias whitei (assembly GCF_014905685.2). NCBI lineage: Eukaryota > Metazoa > Chordata > Actinopteri > Cyprinodontiformes > Rivulidae > Nematolebias > Nematolebias whitei. The sequence goes on from NC_056513.1 coordinate 44,810,032, forward strand.
ATTATTCCCCACAACATAAACAGCTCGAGGGGTTTGGGTCCACATGAATAAATTCTTGATTCTTGAAAAATGAGTTCACCTGCTGATACCACAGATTGTCCCCTTCAGAAACTCAGCTCTGTCATGTTAGAGGACGACTACACCCAGAGCTTTTCTGTTTTAAAGACCCGACTCGTTAAAAAACCTGAGCTCCTTCCTGAGACACAACAGGACACCTGGTGGGGTTTTAAGGACGACACAGTCAATGCAGACTCAGTTTTACGATTGATTAGAACATCTTTTATGCTGATAAGTAAAGCACTGGTAATAAGTGGGAGGGCTCTCGTAAAGCAGGGGGAACTTATTCCTGGCTTTACTACATTTAAGGTTTTCACCTTACACCAGTTCGGTGTACCAACCAGTAGATATGGGATGTATGGCTCTTTGAAGGGAACTGGATCTTAAACATCCGTTCCCTTCAAAAGAGCCATACAATTTTCAATGGTAGTCATGGTCAGTTTTATTTATATAGCACATTTAAAACAACAACCCTGACCAAAGTGCTTCACAAAGAGGTTAAGAACAAATGGGAAAAAACAAAACTAAGATAAAAAATTTAAAATGACACATTAAAAATCCTGTGTAGAAAAGTGAGTTTTCAGGCAGGCGTTAAATGCGTGCACAGAGTCTGAAGCACGAATATGAATGGACGGATGTTTCAGAGTCTGGGAGATGCCACAGTAAAGGCCGATCCCCTCTGTGCTTTAATTTAGCCCTCGGCTGCACTACAAGCATATGGCTGGAGGATCTCAGTGCTCTTTTAGGGTTATGAACATTTTTTATTATAAATAATAGGGTGCCAAGCAATTTAAAACGTTTAAAGTAAATCAAATAATCTTGAAGTCAATACAAAAATGAACCAGCAGCCAGTGAAAGTCTGCTAAAACAGGAGAGATGTCATCATCCCTTGTGGTTCCTGTTAAAAGAGGCGCAGCAGCGTTTTGGACCAACGGTAGGTGATGGAGAGACTGTTCCAAGACCAACACAAAGAACTGCAGGAGTCCCGTCTGGTGGTGATGAAGGCACGGACAAAGGTTTGGAGGGTTTTTGGAGGAATTTAGGCATCGAAACAATTATATGTGAATGAGGTGCTTCCATACACACACATTAAAAAAGATATTTATTGGGACCGCCCCCCACCACACACACACACACACACACATTTACCATGAAATAATAATTCACCCAGTGCTGTTTCCATTTATTGGTGAACAAATCCATTAAACTTGAACCAACCACTACAAGTCCACTCCAAGTTTTCCTCGTTACCTACAACAACTCACCACCGCATGCAGTGTGACTTTAAAAACAGCTTCCTGTTTTTTTACCTTACGTCAAAATACAATGTTTACTTTTTGCCCCCGAAAAATTATATATATGCATATATGGAAATGGACTGTACTTCTAGAGCACCTTTCTATCATATATATATATATAGTTTTATATAAATATTGTATATTTATATTAAAAAAAATACACAATATAGTATTTTGTATTTAAAAAAAATATATATGTATATATATAAAATACAATATATAAATATTCATACAAATATAGAGTAGTCCCTCGCTAATATGCGGTTCGTTTAACGCAGACTCTCTCTATTGCGGTGTTTCAAAATAAGAGTGGACGTGTGGGGCGGCTGTGGCTGTGGTTAGAGCAGTCGTCCTTCAATGCAAGAGTTGGGGGTTCGAATCCACCAGCAGTCACATGCCGAAGTGTCCCTGGGCAAGACACTGAACCCCTCGTTGCCTCTGATGTGTGTCCCATCAGTGTATGAATGTGATAAAGCTCTGATTAGTCTCTTTAGAATGATATGTTCAATCAGCTTTGTAGAGATCTAGTATAGAGCTGTATGAATGGGTAAATGAGGCACAGATTGT
>NC_056513.1:44821953-44824077 GCF_014905685.2 Nematolebias whitei
TTTGTGGGGCCTTTGCATTGACTTCCATTCATTTTTCATTCATTTCTATAGCCTAACCATGACCTTTATCCATAACCTAACCATTACCAGTACATACCTAACCCTAAACCTAACACATCCTCAATTCACACCTTAGTCCTAAACCTAGCCCCTAACCCACCAACGGGACTTCTTCTTATGGGGCCCGGGCTTTGGGCCCCATAAGGAGCAGTTGGTCCCCATAATGTAGTATTAGTTGGAAAAATGGGCCTCACAAAGTAGCATAAACAAGGACACACACACACACACACTCTGTCTCTGAAACTGAATAAATAAAATATATTTTCTTTTAACAAAACAGAAATTAATAAAAAAGAATAAATATTTTCATCTGCAAGTTAGGTTAATATTTCCGTTAACTATTTGAAAGACTTTTCAGAATGTCTTATTTATTTTTTACTTATAAAACTATTAATTTATTAAAGACCAGAACATTTCATTTGTCTTTTTGCTTTAAATAAGTTATGCTATTAATTTCATTTTTTTTTTATTTTAATATTCTCAATAATTTCATTTTTTACATCTGATTTGATCATTTGTTGAATTACATCTGATCAGAATCCTGTTAAAAATTATTTTAAAAAATCACTGTTAACGTTAGATGCTCGATAGAAATTTGTTCCCAACAAACCTCATCCTTCTTCCTCGTAATGAGAGAAATACTAATAATTTGTGAGGTCAGCTCTGACGTTCACTCTAAGCTTTTCCTTTTCAACATCGTTGCTGTTCACAAACACGTTAGAACATTGATTTGTGAGCTGAAACACGTTAGAACATTGATTTGTGAGCTGAAACACGTTAAACACGTTAGAACATTGATTTGTGAGCTGAAACACGTTAGAACATTGATTTGTGAGCTGAAGCTACAAGTTCCACCAAAGCTGACTCACAAACGTCACTTTGGCTTTTGTCATTTGAAATAATTGACCATTTCATAAATTTGCTTTATTTAGCAGCAAAATAATATGAAATTAAACAGACTGTTAAAGTATTTTGAGTCATCAAATAATTATGGAAAATTAAGTTATTGAAATAATAAAAATTATAATTGTTTTAAAAATATTTTAGAAAATATGGCCAATATATTTTTGGAAAAGCTTTGTTTCTCCTCCAAAAATGTTGTTTTAAAATGCAATAATGTGAACACTTGCAGCGTGACAAGAACCAACTGCAAACATTTAGCTGATCGTGTGTTAATGTTTAAGAAACACTGTTAATAATGATCCAAATAAGTGGATAATTCTGCAGCAATAACACAGAACGACGGATGTTTTCTAATTATATAAATTTAAAATATGTGATAATTTATAATCCAAACAAATGCTGTTTTAATAATTAATTCTAATAAAAAGGTGAGGAAACAATGAAGGCAAACGGTGAGAAGTGATTCAGTACTGAGTGATGCCACCAGGAGGAACCTTGCACTGTTCACAGAAATGGAAATGGGACTCCAGTAAAGCAGCTTGCAGCTCATCGGCAGGAGAAGAAGGAGCTCAGCACTGGGACAAACTGCTGGCATGGTTCTGACACCAGCAGAACCAGATGACGCGAGAGGAGCAGCGCATCGGTGCATTAAAAAAATTAAACATTTTTAAAATGGCATCTCGTTAAGAGAAATGTATATTTTCAGTCGGTTTTATTTATTCACAGATCCACCAACAGTATGTGTTTTTAACATATGTAACATTTTGTTCATACGTATTAATGCATACGTGGAGGGCTTTCTAAAAGGTTCTGATAATTTGAAATGAATTTACAGGAAGATGATGAAAAACGGCACCGTGTTCAGAAGAAAAGAATAAATAACACAAAGTGGTCATTTCACTCAGCCTTGAAAGAAACAGCGACAACATTCTGATTCAAATAACTCCGTTTTGTTGGAAAAGTAGTTTGAGTTGCTCTGATTGTGCAAAGTGCAGACACCGATGGATGCTACACGCACCAATAATTAGTTTTTAAAATCAGGAACACAAAACAACACATCTATTGCGTGATACATGTATGTAAAATGTCTCTGTTAAAGCCGAACGGCCCTCTTCACACACACACACACACACACACACACACACACACACACACACACAC
>NC_056513.1:44824087-44835342 GCF_014905685.2 Nematolebias whitei
CACACACACACACACACACACACACACACACACACACACACACACACGTTTGACCATCTTCCCAGCTGTCTATATTCATATGTAATCATTATATGTTATTATTTATGTATCGTATGACCGTCTCACTGTTTACAAACACACGGGGGAAAAATCAATGAAAAGCCAAATTTTAAATTGTAGTTTAGAGTAAACAAGTGATTAAACCTAAAAATATAAAAACCCAGTTTGGAGTTGCCTCCTACATTCTATAGTTTGTGAGGGCCAGTGGTGATTTCCGCCTCTTTTTGGGGGGGTGCTCAAGCACCTGTAAGGTTTAACTCGGTGCCCCTGAAAAATAAAATAAATCAAAAAACACCATTACGGTTTTGTAAGGAAGATTAGTTGTCAAACCTTAGCTTCACCCAAATATTGAATACATTTGGAGTAAATATGGAATAAATGACACAAACAGGCAGTAAAATCTGATTTATAAACATGAGGCGGGTCCTCAACACCACCTGTCAATCAATCCAGAAGGCTCATCAGCAACTGACCAATCAGCGATCTCGATTTGTCCTGAAGTGAAACGCCCCTGACCTGCAGGAGCTGGTGGGGGGGGTGGGGGGGGTGTCAGGATGCTTGAGAGAAGCAGAGCGTGCTCTATGCACAGAGAGTTGTTGGTTAGATTACTTCTTGTTATTTGTTTATTAGTCGTGTGAAGGTTAACACAAGGTCAACAGAGCAATGAAACGTTCAGGATGAGAAGAACGGATTCAACTTGAGAAAGAAGAAACAAGAAATTCTAAAGCGTTTCATAAAAGTACAAAATAAAGTACCAAAAAGTAAAAAATAAAACACGGTAGATACAACAGTGCCAGTAGGATGAATTATTATAAATAATTGTTTCACAGATAGTAATGTTAGCTTAATGTTAGCTTCTTGTTGCGCTCTAAAATAGTTACTGAATTAAAATTTAAAAAATTAACTTAAAAATGTCTGTAAACGTAGAAGTTGAACAACCCGTTAAAATACACCAGAACGCAGGAAATGGCCTCTACTTTATTCATTTGTTTCTGGGGGCGGGCGCCACCCTTCAGTGTGTCCCCCCCCCCCATTACAACCGCCTGTGATGCCAGTGGACACTGCACTGTCCAAGCCCAGAGCTGCTGTCAGCGCCGAGCACCCTCAAGGTCACAATCTGGAATGGCCTGGTGAGAAACGTTTTATTCCTGGTTACTGACGAGGCGTTCAGCTTCTTCAAAGGAGCGGTGGTGACACCACCCTGTGGGGACACCACCCTGTGGGGACACCACCCTGCTGAACAGACAACACTGCAGTAACTTCCACCTGGGCAGGTTGTGAAGACTCCGCTTGACCAACCAGAATAACAGTTCAGTGACTTTATTCTACTGAATTTATTTACGTAAGGTCTGAAAACAGTTTACTGAAGAATGTCAGAAAGAGTTCAATAAATGTAGAAACTGGAGTCAGCGACTCAGACGGTCATAATGACACTTACATGTAAAATATTAAAACATATTCAAATAGGCTCTTACATGCTTAGAAATGAATATTTTCATTATTAAATTCTTAATATTGCAAACAAGAGAATGTGGATCAAGGAACAATGTAATAAACTCAGTAATACAGACGTTAAAGGTACAAATTATTTCTAATATTTTGACATGTTTATTTCATGTGTACTTATTTAGTCACTGAGTTTGTGCACGTGATCTTTGGAGCCACAAATCCACATCAGAAAGAACTCACTGGCGTTTTGTCCTCGTTCAGGTTTGACCTAACAACAGAGCTGAGGCCAATTCTCTACAACAGATTTTAAATATATGCTTTTCTATCTTTATTTTATTTACAATTGTCATCTAAGGGTACGTTTTATTGTTTAAATGAGTACTTAAACAAGTTTTAGATCCTTGTAGCTGTGGGAGCTCCACATGTTTTAAAGCAGTGGCCATTTGGATGCTGAAGGAAATGCTGGGGTGACGTGTAAACCAGTAGCCAGAACAAAAAGTAGAGTGATTTGTTACGTCGTCATATTTATTGTAGCTTATTTGGCAAATGTTGTACACGAATTAGAAAATCAGGTTGATATGCATAGTCTACCTAACATATAGTTTTGTTTACATGTTTATATCTTGGTTAAAAAAAAAAAAAAAAATATATATATATATATATATATATATATATATATATATATATATTTATATTTCAATTTTTAACTCCTAATAACTCAAAAACATTCTTCCATTTTGTGTCTATGAGTATCTACTAATATTAAATAGCTTGTAGGAATAAAACATGTACAACAACAAAAACCTGAGATTCAAGAGGATAAAACAAGGAGGGCGAGTGTGTCTGGGTGTGTGTGTGTGTGTGGGGGGGGGGGGGGACCAATTTTCGAGGGGTGGCTATTAACCCCACCCAGCCTCCTTGGTGGTGCCCCTGTCTTGTAATGGTCCATGTGACGATGTTTGTACAATGTAAGCTTCACATGTACTACTAGTAGTACATGTGAAGCTTAAGGACGTGTACCAGCTTTGACTCACTAGAAGAAAACTTGGACCAGTGGAACAAGTTCAACACACAAAGCACTGAAGTACCACCAGTTTTCTTCTTTACCATTTTTACAGCAAACTAAACTGGCTCAGTGTAAAAAACAGAGTACAGACGTTTTATACAGATGTTATCAATTGTGTTACATCAAGTAATGATAAACGCGCTGTGGTAGCTCGGTCTGTCAGTGCCACAGTCTTCTCATCCCGAGGTTGCAGGTTCAAGTCCAGGCACCGTCAGATAGGTCACCTGGTGGAAAACGGTGACTAAATATTTTATGCATGTTCACCCGCTGTGCTAACCCCTACAGAGAGGAGCAGCCGAAACAAACATGCAGTCAAGATTCAAATTAAAATAAATCTGAGTCCTGGAGGAGAAAACTGTCAGCGCTTGTGACAGCACTTCTCCTTCTGACATACATTTACTCAAGTTTAAGCAAGGAAAAATGAATATGTAATTATTATATTATATAATTATATATATATATATATATATATATATATATATATATATATATATATATATATATATAATACTTTTGAAATTGTGTGAATGTGATCCTCTCAGTGTTAACAGAGTTTAGTCTTTACTGACACGAACACGGCTGCAAATAAGTATTCAGCCCTACGCTGTTGACCCAAACAAAACAGTTTAAACATTTTAATGAAGTAAACAGTAATAAAACACTTGAGTGAAAGCACGCGTGCTTCTTGACAGATGATTTTTTTTTAAAGGAAGAAAAAAGTTCAATTTAGTCATGAATGAGACCCAAAATTGTGAAGTTTGTTTTTGTGAAATAAAACTCAGACGAGCAAAAAATGGTGATTGTTTAATCAGCATGTTCTTACTACAATAGATGTATTATTAACTTTCTCCTTCGAACTGGTACGTTTGTTGTTCCAGTACAACAACACATTAAGGTCACAGTGAAACATGAAAAATTACGAGATTATTCCTTTAAATTTGCTGTGGCGTGCACGGCTTGGCTGCTCCCACATGATGTTCGCAAACCCCACAATTTATGATGCAGTTTTCAGTTTTAGTAGCAACTATTTATTTGTGACATCTAAATGAATCAAATAAAGGTTGTACGTGGAAGAGCTTTAGAAACTCCAAGGTTTACATGGTTTTCAGGATGCTTCATGCTGTCTCGCTGGACGTGTCAGGATTTCAAAACTGACATTTATTTTGTGATTATTTCACGTAATGCAAAGCACAGGTCCGATTTGAAAACACAAAACTGCCCTGCTTTGCATAATTGGTTAATTAATTAACTAAATATTAAATGAATTGCACATCGCGTGCATCCGTCATGAGAATATTTCTATTACTTTTAAGTAGACATTGTGTTGGGCGTGGTTTGAGTCCAGCGTTGGATTGTTTCTCGTGACAGAAGAGTAAAGCTTCTCGTGTTTGTGGGACTGGACTCTGAACTGAGCCGCTCGCTCTGAAGCCATTTAAGAATCTGGTACACAGACTCACCAGACAGGAAACGTGCAAGTGTGGTTGGTACCTTACGGCTTAAAACTAACATATTTCGAGAAGAAACAAATCTTTCTTACCAATGTGCTAATAAAATGGATCATTCTTGTCAATTGTAGAAAGTAAAATGGGTGTACAGACAGTTTATTTTACAGCCTTTAACATGTTTTTACCTTTAAAATATTTTACAAAGTGGTTTTCAAAAAGTGGTTAAAGCGGCCACTTGACACAGGTCATACATTCACCCCCCAGCCTTTCTGCGTGGCGCTTACGTGTTCTCTGTGTATTTATATACAAGACTCTGTGTTTTTGTACCAGGCCTGTACCACTGTGAGGTACACACTTGAAAAAATAATATGGTGAGTAAAGAACACCATCACTGGCATCACTAAAAGAGAATTGAATTATTTATAATCTGGAAATGTTCCATTGCTCATTTCTTAGGGTGGATTTGAAAACCACTGTCCTGTAAATTTATTGCAATCACTGGAAGCATCGCTGACATGTTGTTGATGTGTAACGCAGGTGACAAAACCATGAAACCTGTCCCCATGCTCCCAGCAGTTAAACTGGAAGCGTGTGAACGGATCCAAAGATTCATAACAATTGTTCTGCTCACCTCTCGGGCCGTCTCAAAGGGCAAAGCCCTCGTGTGGAACCATCGTGGAGTTGGAGTGAAACAGAACTGGAGAAACAATAAAGACTCTGCACAGCAACACGCATGTTTAAAGTCCTACATGTTGTATCCATGTTGTATCCATGTTTTATTGGTCCAGCGTTTGGTGCAAAATGTTCCTCGAGTGTGTGGCACTGTTTACATAGTTCTGCTTTTTGTACAGAACATGAACTTTACACTTGTTCTCATTTTGGCTGTGCAATAAATCCAGACTGTACTTTGAATCTTTGCCCCCCCCCACCCCCCAACACACACACACACACACAAAACGGCAAAACAAAAACAAAAAAAAGTGGTAATAGAGAAAACAACAATATTTAACATATTCAGCCATATCACACGTGAGAACTCAAACAGACAGATTAAAACGTAGAAGAGAGAGAGAGAGCTGCAGATTAGAGTTAAAAACAACCGAACGTCAACGTTTGGGTGAAATGTTCCCAAAACATATTTCAAACTTTGATTAAATTTAAAACTTCGTGTTAAAGCAGCTGCTCAGGTGCTTTTAAAGAAAACTGAGGACGTCAAAATAAACAAAAAAAACATTAAAAACAGATTTAGAGACTGCAATGAAACATCATCATCATCGTCTTCATCACTGAGTCAAACACGACAGACTTCTAAAACCATAAATTATAATTACAACATTTAGATTGTGTTTAATTTATTATTTCAAATTGGTTTAGGTGTGTCAAGCATTTATATATTTTTTTCTTTACACCAATATGAAATATACAGTTTTTATTTAACATAATCAAAGGGAGTTTTTTTTTCATCCATGAAGCAAAACTGAAGCAACATTTTAAACATTTTTTACTAAAACACTGAATGTTCTGTTGAACTGAAACACACTTCATGCAATTTTGTTCAAATTTGACAATTCTGATAATTGTTTAAATATTTTCCCAATTATTTTTTGAAATGTTAATATATATTATAATATACATTATATAATTTTATATATTATATAAAAAGAAATTATATATATATATATCACTATACACAGGGATATTTTTAGGTAAAAAAAACAAAGCTATCTGATAGAAAATGTAATTTAAAAGAGAGGAAAACATATTTCATAGAGCCGTACGATACTGGTTCAAATCAGTGAGATATCTTGATGTTTACATTTATTTGTGTTTAATATTTATCCAATCGCTGACATTTTACTTTGTCATTCATTCAAAGCGAATGTTCATTAAAAACAGTTTAAATACAAATTCACCTCCAGTGCAATTCATTTGTTCTGTACGTAAAAGAAACATTCACAAAGTCGCTAAATATTTATTTTCAATGATCCATATATATATATATATATATATATATATATATATATATATATATATACACACTCATTCACATATATATCACATATATATTCACATATACATATATGTGTGTTTCATCATTGTCATGTTTGTTCAGACCTATGTGTCTTGAGGGATGGTGAGTGTGTGTCTCTGAGTTTGTCTCCATATTTTCCATAATTACTACAATACTTGTTCTGAAACTGTACAAACAACGTGTGTGTGTGTGTGTGTGTGTGTGGGGGGGGGGGGGGGGGGCGTTGTTTCAGGTTACCTTGTAGGGACCAATTTTGCAAAAATCATGCATTGTGGGGAATCAACTTCTCTTTATAGGGACCAAAGTCAGGTCCCCATGAGGAGAAGTCTTGTTGTGGGGTTAGGTTTAGGACTAAGGTAAGACTTGTGGACGGGTTAGGGTTAGGTAGTAGTAATGGTTAGGTTTAGGGTCAGGGTCAGGGTTAGGCTGTAGAAAATGAATGGAAGTCAATGCAAAGTCATCAAAAAGTATGTTTACAAGAACACACACACACAAACACACACACACAATTAAAATAAGCCTTAGTAGGCATGTTAATGTGCGAAGTTAACATTTTCAGACAAGCTAGTTTCTTGAAGATTTGTGAACGCAACGTGTCACTGCTCCGTGTCGCTGCTCCGTGTCCTGCTGCTTGTTTTCTGTGCGCAGCGTTCAGAGACACGTCTGGTGAGGTCCAGCTGAGTTAGCAGACCATAGCTGACGTGCTCGCTCTTCATTCTGAACGTTTGTACTTACACACCACACAAATTCACAACAATCTGCTCCGCTTCCACTGAAAGCAGCTTGTAGCTTCAATACGGAGGAAGTGGCGACAATTAACATTAATTTGATACTATTTTTTATCTCAACATGATTCCTGACCTGCCATTGTGTATCTGTTCCTCTCAAACCCAGCCGGTCGGAGCAGATGGTCCTCTTGTCCTGATCCTGGTTCTGTTAAAGGTTTCTTCCTCATGAGGGAGTTTTTCTTCCCACTGTCGCCTTCATGCTTGTTCAAGATGAGAGTTCAGTGATGGAGTTAAACTCAAAGCTGCTCCTCAGATAAATAATGTTCAATTATTATTTTATACATGAATGTTTGTGTTAACTTAATATTTTTATATGAATGTTTCTGTTCTGAGATGACTTCTCTTGTGACTTGGAGCTGTATAAATAAACTGAATTGAATGGAACTACTGGCACAAATATCAAACTACAAGCAACTGATGAGCATTCGGTGCTTGTTTCTACAGACAGTCATGTTGCTAGCTGCAGAAAAATGTTTTTTGTTTTTCGGCTGCTCGTCTCTGCAGGGCTCACGACATCGTTCTCTGCCCCATGCCCTTCATGATGCAACCAGGGCGTGAAGCTGCAGGCTCAGGATTCAGCTGCAGATGCACTATTCAAATCTTACACAGTTCATCCATCCATCATCTTTACTTGATTCTTCCTTTCTGGGTGGCAGGGGTTACTGGTGCCGAAATCCAGGCGGGGGACACCCTGGACAGGTCTCCAGTCCATCAAAGGGCCAAACGAGACAAAAAACCGTTCTCTCTCTCTCACCTAGGGACAATTTACCATCAATCTAACATGCATGTTTTTGTCTGTGAAAAGAAACCGGAGTACCTGGAGAAAACCCACGCATGGACAGAGAGAACATGCAAACTCCACCCAGGAAGGCCCCCCTGACCGGGACGGACCCAGCAACCTTCTCACCGAGAGGCAACAGCTCCACCTGAGCCACCATGCCACCCGTCTTACACAGTGTCAAAGTAAAATAAAGTTAAAACGTCTTTTTTCCACTTGCAGCAGAACGTGAAGACGAAGTAATAATGTGTTTGAGTGTACTGTTAGCAAAATATGTCACAAACCACTGGATGAATTTTCATTAAACATGAAAAGAAAATATTTTGGAGTCAGTCTGATACAAAATGGCCACCGCATCAACGTTAGGCTACACATAATGGACGTGTCTCCGTAGGTGTGGTAGTAGCAGAGAGTCATTCACAGAACACTGAGCACTAACAGCTGCTGGGAAACGTCACATGACATAGTTTTACAATTTTACAGAAACATGTAGTATTTCAACATTTCTCAACACAGAATGATTAGAGTTTAAAAACGTGCATTCCTTGAAGGATTGTTTGCTCTTTAATTATAAAGAAAGCTACAATAAAATAAAGTGTGTGGAGGTTTTAAAGCATCAACATGTTTCCTCCACATTTAAGAACCTGAATCTGTTGTTCCTCTGTCACAACTGAATTTTACATTTAGTTCCTACTTGAAGTAAAATCATTCTTACAGGAGGAACGTTAGAGAAACTGCTGTGAACGTTTAAATGATCTCTTTAAACGATGGTCACTACTGTGACCGAGCCGCGGTCACGTCTGGCTGAAGTTTGTGTGAAAGTAAAACTGATCAGGACAAATGAACGACAGAGATAAAAAAAGATCATCCCAAATCAAAATCATTTAATCTAACGAGAGCTCAGATTCATTGTTTACCAGCAAACATCTTTTCAAATTACAGGAAATCTTTACAATTTCATTTATTTCATGCATAAAAAATAAAAAAAACACGGAAAATAATTATATTTCATTAGTACGTAAATTATTTACTGGGATTTAATTAGTGTGTGTACAGAGCATTTGTTAAATGTGTTTTTGTCATTTTCTTTAATTTTGAGTTTGTTTCTTTAACTTATCCTGATGCTCAATAATCCAGGTAGAAAATTTAAACATTAAGTGTGGTCCTCTGGACATTAAAACACTAAACAAAATTTAAAAAACTGTAGAAACGCTTCATCTTTATGATCATTTTTTAAGATTTTCTTTAAATCGTCTTTTTAGTTATAAAAACTGAGTAAAAAATCCCCCATGCAGATATGAACAACAACTTTTGTAATCTACTTCTTTTAATGGGAACCGTGTTTCTTGTGGCGTGAAGTCCTGAAGCTCCAAGTCTGATCTAAATCAAATGTCCTGACAAAAGCAGCTGCGCTTCAGACGAACAACTCAAACTCAAAGCTTTTCCTTCACATTGTAATAAATGTGCCATAAGAAAACTTTGTAAACCGACTACGAGCAGTGGAGTTATGAGCAGAGAGAGGATTAACCTGAGAAGGTTCTGTAATCCTTTCACACGTCACTAAACCCACTCTCCAGCAAACCTTTCACACCCAAATAATAATCAACACCTTCATGATGTTTATGTCTTAAAGTACAGTTTTTCTGTTTGACACAATGACCTGCTCTGGTTTTCATTCACAACAATCACTAAAGATCAGCAGACAATAAGAAATGTAATAGATTATAATAAAACAAGAACAATAGCTTGTTAATAAGAATAATAATAAATCTGTTTGTGTTTTAATAACCTCCTGGATAAAAACAGAGGCTACAGTTTCCCTCCACACATCACCTTCTATTATTTTATTAGTTTGGTGCACTTTGGTAATCAAGTGTGATGATGTTTGGACATAAAGGCGCAGAACGGACCTGGTGTCGGGTCAAGCCGGTCCACCTGAGCCCAGCTGCACCTGGTTCCGATCAGTTTTGGGTGAAACAAACTTTTGGTTCTGAAGCTGAGGGGAAACAGAACCCGGTTCCTACCTGGCCGAGGTTGGACGTGTCCTTGTCCTCCAATTGAAGAAGACAAACAGAGGTGTCCACAGTCCGTCCTTTGTCCTGGTGAAGTGAGAGGACAGTCAGAGCAGGCTCGGTCCATCCGGAGCTCCAGGTCCAGGTCCGGGTCCGGAGGTGACTACATGAGAGCAGGCTTCTCCTCCATGTCTCCTCCTCCTCCTCCTCCTCGCGCTCTGTTTGCAGCGCACAGAAAAGGCACGCGGCGGACGGAGCGCGTGTTCGCAGTGAGCCGAGCCGAGCTCATCTCCTCCCGGTCCGGACCGAGCCAGCATCGAGCCACGGGGGTCCCTGCTGAGCTCAGCCCTGACGTCTGCTCCGCGCGCGCGCGCGTGCGTGCGTGCACAGGGGCTGAGGAGGGATGCTGAGGGGGTCAACCGTGACTTTACAGAGTGCTCAGTCAGTCTGCGGGGGGGGGGGGGGGGGGGGGCATCATGAGGAAAACCATTTCCGGTCTCATACAGTCCTCTGTCTAAACACATTGATCACGTTTTACTTTTTTTGGTGACATTTAACATATTTTATTTGTAAAGCTTTGGCAGTTTTAGTTTATTCTATTTTATTTACTTATTTACTTATTTATTTATTTATTTTCACTCAAATGTTTTTTTACAGTTTCAGCCTCCGGTCCACCCTGAACTGGTCTTTAGAGTCCTACTTTCTATTCAACGCAGGGTTCCAGAGTGAAAACTCTTGTGTTCTCACATGGATGCTAAACACAACCCTTTTGTAAATGAAGATGTCAGTCTCACCTCTGACCTCTGACCCCCACACAGCCTCTGGATGGACCAAGACTAATGCTTGTGTTTGTGCTGCAGGCACCAGAAACTCAGCGTGTCCTGCATCACCTCAGGGCTGGGGAAGAGGAACTTTGTCTTATTTTTCACTGAATAATTAAACGTCAAAACTTTATTCAACTGCCATCAATAATAAAAACAAATGCTTCAAAAACAACTCAAAATAAATAAATAGACAAATCAAATACACATTTAAAAATGTAAATAGTTTAAGAAAAACACATGTATGTGAAAACATACGGTGCAGACATAATTTGAGCACAGTGATGAAAACTGTCACCTCCAGCTCTTCCCACTTGGATTCTGAAGCCATTTGGACAGAGACAAGTCACAGTCAACACTGAGGTCTTCTCTAATGCGGCAAAAAGTAAAAGTTCCACGTTGCCATCAATACACAAAATGCAGTAAAAATGATATGTTTTAACCAGTAAAACAAATATAGTCTGTTTTGTGTGTATTAGAGGTGGACGATGTGAGTTCTTCCAAGACAGGAGTGATGCTAGCGGAGTTTAGGGATGAGACTCTGGTGGTTTAATAACCTGGAGAAAATTAAAAAAAAAAGATTTGGTCCTATTCTAATAAAACAAAAATATACCAATGTGTCCATAATTTATTTGCAATTTTGTTAAACAAAAATGCAATTACTAATAATTTCTCTGCTTGATTAATATTACATATTGCTTAATAACAATTATTTATCACCATAATACAAACAAAAATTATATAATAATAATAATAATTTATATATATATATATATATATATATATATATATATATATATATAT
>NC_056513.1:44835442-44858666 GCF_014905685.2 Nematolebias whitei
GTTCGGTTCATTTTCGGTACAAAAAAGACAAAATAAAGACTTACAAAATGTTTATTTTGAAAATATGCCAAGTAAACAATACGTTTGTATAAAAATAAATAAACACAATCCATTTGGATGATGTTTTAAATAAACGGCACTCTTTACAATAAATAAACTATACAAACAATAATAAAAATCTTAATAAATACAATAACAGTCAGAACCAGAACAATAAGCAGCAACAGACTGTTTACAATCCAACTGATCAAGTTTTAAGTTTTTGGCCCAAAAGTCCAACTTGTCCACATTTTCTGCCAAAAGCTCAGATCTAGTTGCAGTGAATATCTCCAGCAGTGGAGAAAACCTCTCTCTAACAACAGTAGCAGGAATAAAGAGGTAGCACTTTGCTAATTTTGCAGTGTGGCTGGATTTGGCCTCATTACTCACAACCTCTTCGTGGACCTACTCCCACCTGTCCCTGGAAAAGTTCAGAGTTCAGTCATCACACACTTCTTAGCTGGAGGTGATCTCTGGTGGATTTCCCTGAAAAGAAAGACTCAGCTGTTATCTCTGTCCCAAACTGGAAATAAAACACAAAGAGGTAAAAAAAAAATGATTTAATAAGATTATATTTTTTTATTTAAAAAAAGTTAATTAGATAATAATAATAAAAGAACAATACCTCTTCTTGAACGGTCATCATTTGTTATGAGGTGGTTGAATCTCTCAGTCATCATCATCATTTGGCAGGGCTTTATTCTGGTCCAGGGCTTGTTGACAACATCAGTTTTAGCTTTTTAATAAAATGTTGCTACAACTTTTTGGCTGAAGTGTTGATGTGATAGGATGTCATAGCGGGGCTCCATAACTTTAAAGCCGGCGCATCAACAACAGAAACGTATGTCCAGAGCTTTAAAAATTCCAACAGCTTGTGTTATTGCTTTGGACTGATCTGAATTACCTGATAAAGGTTGATATATGCGACAAAGGACAAGACTCACAGACAGGCTTAAATGCCCAGACAAGACAGACAGGCTGCAGAAGACCCCCCCCCACCACCCCCACCACCACCACCCACCCACAAGGACGCCCCCTGACATCCCCAAAAAAGCTCCACAAAAGACTTGGGTGGGTCAAGGGAGGAACTACAAGGATGGAGGGCCCAAGATAAAACATGACAAAAACAAACCGACAAAAAACAAAACCAGGGAACTAGACACAAACAGGGGAACACAAAAGTCTGAGCAGTCATTGGTCCGTCGGGCAGCCGGGAGGCTGTCCATCAGGCCAGAATGGGTCAGGCGGGCGGGTGGGATGCTGACCATGAGGCCAGAACGGGTCGGGCGGGTGGCCGGGATGCCGACCATTAGGCCAGAACAGATCGGGCGGACGGCTGGGAGACCAACCATCAGGCTAGAACAGGGCGGGCGGGCGGCTGGGAGGCTGCTCAGGCAGATTCACTTCAGACGGGCGGCCGGGAGACAGTTCATCAGGCCGGGGCCGGTCAGGCAGGTGGCCGAGAGGTCTCCCGATGGGCTGTACTTTGGGCAGGAACAGGAAAGACAGGAGGCCGGGAGACCATTCATCAAGCCGGGGCTGGTCAGGCAGGCGGTCGAGAGGTCATCCATCGGGCCGTTCTTCAGACAGGAACAGGACAGACAGGAGGCCGGGAGACCATTCATCGAGCCAGGGCCAGTCAGGCAGGCAGTCGAAAGGTCGTCCATTGGGCAATTCTTCGGGCAGGAACAGGACAGGCGGAACAGGAGCGATAAACTCAGCAGGCAGACCAGGAGCGAGGACCTCAGCGGGCGAACCAGGAGTGAGGATCTCAGCGGGCGAACCAGGAGCGAGGACCTCAGCGGGCGAACCAGGAGCGAGGACCTCAGCAGGCGGGTCAGCAGCAAGGAGCTCAGCAGGCGGGTCAGCAGTGAGGAACTCAGCAGACAGGTCAGCGGCGAGAAGCTCAGCAGACTATCCAGACTGTTGTAGGCCTGGAGGCGACCACAGGGGCTGCAACTCCGAGGATCTTGGGTGTCAGGATCAGGGAGTCCGGGACTGGATCAGAAACAGAGGAGTAATGATTTGGTGGAGGACTAGGACTGGCAGCGCCTGATCTAACAAGTGGCTCCAACCAACGTTTTTCCTCCAGTACCTTGTCCAGGAAATCCTCCATACCGGGGGCATCAAACAGTCCAGGTAAGCGAATATATTCTTCCAACATGTTTTTTGTGGCCACCCACCTCTCCCACAAATTGCAGGAGGTGGCCGTGTCCACAAACCTCCGGCTTGTGTCGCAGAGATGATGAAAATCTTCCTCAGATAATCTGGACAGGAAATACTTGTCTACTGGGTTCTTTGTTGGTCGTGTCATACTGTCAGGATTTTAGCAGGCAAGGGTGAACCCAGTGGTGTAGTATACAGGTCCTTCTAAAAAAATTAGCATATTGTGATAAAGGTCATTATTTTCCATAATGTAATGATAAAAATGAAACTTTCATATATTTCAGATTCATTGCACACCAACTGAAATATTTCAGGTCTTTAATTGTTTTAATACTGATGATTATGGCATACAGCTCATGAAAACCCAAAATGCCTGTCCCAAAAAAATAGCATATTTCATCCCACCAATGAAAGACAAGTGTTTTTAATACAAAAAAAAATGCCAACCTTCAAATAATCATGTTCAGTTATGCATTCAATACTTGGTCGGGAATCCTTTTGCATGAATGACTGCTTCAATGCGGCGTGGCATGGAGGCAATCAGCCTGTGGCACTGCTGAGGTGTTATGGAGGCCCAGGGTGCTTCGATAGTGGCCTTAAGCTCATCCAGAGTGTTGGGTCTTGCGTCTCTCAACTTTCTCTTCACAATATCCCACAGGTTCTCTATGGGGTTCAGGTCAGGAGAGTTGGCAGGTCAATTGAGCATATTAATAGCTGTCCTAAAATAAAATAATTAAAATTGTTATAGCTATATACACACACAATGTTAGGACTCTTGACAACATTTTTGTTATGGGGATTTACTCGTTATATTAAATGTGGTATTTTTAAAGTCGTAATACATTTTAGGAGAGTTTCCCCATTTTGCTGCATTATGTGATTCTGAAGATGCCTTTGTATTTTTTGATTTTTCTCCTTTTGGTTTGATAGAGTTTTTGAACACACTTTAGATTTTTATTTTTTGATTTTTCCAACTAAAACTTAATTTTTGCTTTTTTATTTTTCCAACTAAACTTAATTTTTGATATTTCACTCCGGAGGATTCTGGGAACACGAGGTAAAACTCGAGATGCCAGCTGATGGCTCATCGAGTCCAGTAACGATCTTAGGTTTCTGAGTGTTCTCTGGGGTCTTGGAGCAGCAAAAGTCTTCCCCTGAACCTAATCACCTTACCTTACTTTGGCTCAACAGAGTGAAGATTAATATATTTCTATTATTCCTCAATGGAGCTTATGGATTTATAAATTTCAGTTTTTACTCATCAGAGCTTTACAGATTTATAATTCTTTGGTTCAGCTCATTGGAGCAAAGGAATTACAACACGATTGGAGTGTTTCGCCCCTTGGACATCAACCAACAATCAACAGCAACACCTTTCAAGTAACAAATGGACTTTTGACTACTGACTTGGCTATGTAACCGAATAATCACTATGGATTTCTGCTATAATGCTGTTCCCCTACAAAAATCATCAATTAAAGTAAAGCATAAAATGTAAGATTCTGGACTATCATTTCACCTCTTCGTGTTCATGGATTTAAGAAGCTTGGTTCAATATTAAAACTAAAGATGGAGGTTTTTAAAGGTTTTATCAGCTTTGATCAAACAACATCCTAGAATCTTATGCCTAGATTCTAAAAACTACAGATCTGAAACAATTGTAGTTCTACAATAGGAAGTGAGCGGCCAAAATGCCAGTTTCCCCGTGATCAACGATCCAACCCCAACTGCTAGGTTGGGCGAGTCACGGGGTGAGATAAGGGTGTGGCTCGCAAATGATGGTCATTAACAGTCTGGGTGAATCACCTTCAACACAGCCTTAAACAGAACTAGGTTAAGGTCACTCTGGATAACACTCAAGTGCTAGATTAGTCCGATATACCCCTTAGAGGAGAGGCTGGAGTGGGGTTTTAGCCATAACTCATGTGGTAATCTCACTGGGTAGAAAAACAATAGCCTCAACAGCGCCTCCTACATTATTCCTACAGTTATATCTCAGTGATACATCATCCGATCTGCACCAGATTTATTGTGCATCATCAGTGAACACTTCTAGACACATTGATATTTTGGTTTAACATACGACTCTAGTGCGCCCCATAGATTATTCCACAGTTATATTTCAGTTATAAATCATCCGATCTGCCCCAGATTTTTCATTCGTCATCTGTGAGCATTTCTACACACATTGATAAATGGTAATGGTAAATGGACTGTACTTATATTGCGCCTTTCTATCTTATCAAGAAACTCAAAGAGCTTTACACAACAATCTGTGCCTCATTTACCCATTCATACAACATTCTACTAGATCTCTACAAAGCTAATTGAACAAATCATTCTAAAGAGTCTAATCAGAGCTTTATCACATTCATACACTGAAGGGACACACATCAGAAGCAATGAGGGGTTCAGTGTCTTGCCCAGGGACACTTTGGCATGTGAATGCTGTTGGATTCGAACCCCCAACTCTCGCATTGGAGGACGACTGCTCTAACCACTCAGCCACAGCTGCCCCATTGGTATTGTTCTTTAACATTTGACTCAAGTTGTCACGGTCAGCGGCCCCCGCTGCCCCCCCATCTGCCTAAGCCTCTGCTCTTTGTGTGTTTTCTGTTTTTGTGTATCTGGTCCTGTTATCCCACAAACTAAATCATTTCCTTCCTTTTCAAGGTGCTTTGTAAATGTGTCACTTTAATTACATTCTGAGTTCTGTTTGACAGGTTCTGTCTCTGTCTGCTCTTATGTTTTTGTTGTTCTGCTCTGTGTGTGATTTTCTGTTTATCTGATTCTGTTATTTTCCACTCACTCCTCAGTCTGCCTCTCCACTCAGTCTTTATCATTCACACCTGTTCCTCATCAGCCACCTGCCCAGGTGCTCTCATTACTCACTCTCCCTCTGTTATATAAAAAGCCTTTCTCTCCTTCACTCCTTGTCCGGTGATTGTTCTGTGTTCACAGACATCTCAGTCCTCTTCTGTCTTGTCTGTTTTTTGTCCCCCCTGATGATCTGCTCTGCCTTGTTTCTGATCCTGTCTGCCCAAGTAAGTTTTGCTGCACCGACAGCCTTTTGTTTTGTTATTAAAAATAAATTGTTTTTGTTTTTGAACTCCTGCCTCGCTCGCCTTTCTGCAATTGGGTTCCAACACTGAGGATCGTGACACAAGTGCGACACCTAGATTATTCAGACTGTTATATCTCAGTGATACATCATCCGATCTGTACCAGATTTTTGGTGCGTCATCAGTGAGCACTTCTATATACATTGGTGTTTTTCTTTAGCATTTGACTCAACTGAGCCCCCTAGATTATTCCAAAAGTTATATCTCAGTGATACATCATCTGATCTGTACCAGATTTTTTGTGCTTCATCAGTGAGCACTTGTAGACACATTGGTATTGTTGATTCATGACATCACTTAAACCCTACTCACTCAGAGAAGAAACTGTTGATTTTTGGATGACCCTTACAGCTTCACACTGTGTAAGATATGACTGAAACTGTTTGCTAACTGTTGATTACCACACATGACATGTGAAAAGCCTAAAGGAAGTGCTTGTCAAACATTCGCCACAAAACAGGAAGTCACCATAACTCATGTCTGGAATGTCAGATTTCTCCTATACTTGTAAGACCTGCAGCTGGACAAGTACTGACATGGACGGAAGGCGATGTTGAAGATTCGGGAAATGCGCCCTGTGGTGAATGCGTGCGGGATTGGCATGAGAGCGTTTGCGATGGCGAATTGGTGGAGTAGCTGGAGCTACCGCGGTCACCATAAGGTCGGAGCAATGCTTTGTTGCGAGGGCCTTCAATGCTGCTTGCAACATTAATCTAGTTTTAAAACTAGGCTTAAGACTCTCCTTTTTGCTAAATCCTATAGTAAGGAACAGGATACTGACTCCAGAACACACTAATCGATGGTCAAGGTTGGGCTATAAAGTGCAGGTGCTCTATCAAAGCTAACCTGTCAATCACTCAAGTAGCAGTACTGTGGGAAATGGGCAAAGATTACTATCAGTATGAAAAAAGAGATTTGATCTTTGGGCTGAACAAGAGTCACTGGTCTGAGTGTTGGCCCCCTTAAGGGACCTCAACTCAAACCAGAAAATTGGGAGGTGACCCATTGGAGAGGGTTGGAAGACAGATTACCAAATCCTTCCCCCATCTACACAAAACTCCTTAGAGGACGGGTGACTAGAACACAGTTGTACCCTGAAGAAAGAAGACACTGATCTCAGTACCTCTTCCTCGTTTTTCTGCTATTATGATTCCCCTTAAACACAGAGATCCAGACGGCTGAGTCAGTCGACTCCGATGATCTAGCAACCCCTGGACTACTTCCAACATTTTAGTGTTACAAGATGGAATGGTGATCTGGATTGCAATTCTACATCAACACATTTGAAGACTGACCAGATACAATTGGATTCACCCAAAGGACAGCCTGAATGGCACTGTGATTGGGGTTGTCGACCCTTGTTGGGATTAAGTCATCAAGGCTATTGGGAAGCTGAAATAATTTGCCCTGCTCCACCAAAGGAGGTCAGCTGCCAAGCTATATTTCCTTGTTGGGAATTCTGGAGTAATTACATATCATCTAGAGTGTGACAAGATCCCACCTCGGAATTCAACTGCTCCAAGAACAACTCACGGGGTAAGGCATACAAAAGTACCCAGACCAAGCGTCACCCTTCCCCCAAACACCACAGGCCACATATCACCGCCGACATGCCCAGCACCAAAATGGCCCCATCCATCTAAGAACACACGGCAGATATTGCATTCAGAATGCATGGGCCAAAAAATATGAAACTTGATGCATGCTAGTGGAATGCTTATTCAGAATGCTGTACCCAGAATTATATGCCTATAACCCCTCTGTGGAATCAGCGTTACTACTTTTGGAGTTGGGCAGCTTTGTTTCATCCTATCAACGCAATGCATGAGGAATGGATAAACATGACACTGCCATGGGTCTGGGTGGCCCATGGACTAGCCCACTTAAAAGGAGACTTCCTGGAGGGATACCACAGAACACACCTGGGCCTCCAAGGACCCTACTATGCTGACATGTACATACAAAAAGTGCCCAAATCAACTGAACTATTTAACGCACCAAAAAGTGATTTCGATAAGATAGACAAGTGTGTGGCTGAGCGCATTTTTAACAGCCTCAACAACTCAGTCTGGGAGAGCAGTGGTGCGTCACCTAGATGCTGACTGTGGGAAATATAAGTGACCATTATGTCAACATGGTGCTACGACTGCAAGGAAATGAAGAGAGAAAAGACTGTTAAGATTATGCTACAATCTTGGCACAAGAATCATCGTAGAGGAAAGTCACGCACTTGGTGAGGATTTCAGGAGTTAGGACAGCCAACGTTTTGTGGGATTGATCTTCTCCATTTATTTCCTTTTTTTTTTCTCCATATGACTTCAACGGCTTAGGTGTACTGTTCATCCCCATAATAGCTGTTGCAGTAGCTTTCCCAGCCAGGAAGTTGACCGCAGGTCTGGTATGCCAAGAAAACTCTACACGTTGTTTGTGCTTTGTTGCACATCATTCTCAAAGATCTTGAGTGAACATACCTATCTTGTGGATACAGGGGAGTGGACCATATGTCTTGCTCCTTTGAGTATATGGTGGATAGAAATTGATATCTGATCCAGTAATTTGATATATGGTGCAGACAGGGTGCTACACATTCCTTTATCTCTTCCTCCATTTTAGGACACAAAATGCGTAACAGGAAAAGTATTTATGGAGTAATTATTCCCTTTGTTTCAGACTCAGTGATTGCCATAGCTGAAGGACATGCAATGAGACAACAGTTGTGTCTAGGTAACAAGATTCTGAGATATGAATGGGTAGGTCCCAACAAGATCTACACCAATCACACTTGTCAGTACCGAAAGGAAACCTGGAAGAAATGTGGCTAGAGTGGGCTGGACTGAAGGACAGTTTAGAGGCACTAATCATGACAGCATAAGAGCAGGCCCTTAGCACAAGAACAATAAAGATCAGTGTCCTTTATATCAGACAAAACACAAGATGCAGGCTATGCAAATAGAAGGGTCTAAGATCCAGGCAGACAAAGCATAATGCAATAATGAAGTGGTTGGCATCATGTACAGGAATATTTGTGCTGAGTGGACTGAAGATCCCACTGTCAAATTGAGACTCCACCAAGGGTGGTGGAGAATGGAAGAGCTATGATACTACAGAACTTACAGATCCAGACTTATAAACAGATGATGGCTAACCAACCAGACATTGTGGCAGTCAACAAGCAATAGTAGAAAGCAGAAGTGACAGATCCCAATAGACTTGCGATTTATGGCCCGAGCCCAACCCAAACCCAACCCAAAATTTGGGCCGGGTCGGGCCAAAATTATGTGCTTGATGGGCAGGACGGGTTGGGCTTCTGAGGTGCAGCTCGGATTCGGACACAATGCCTATGTGTTGGGGCCAGGCCGGGTCGGATTTTTTTTAGGCACAAATTCAATTCTAGATGTCAAGCATTTGTGACAACAGAAAGAAGCACAAGAAGCTGGAGAAATACTGAATGGAATACATATAAGCAGTAATGACTTCAGGAGATTCTTTATAAATAAATTATTTCAATAAGAGAGACAATTCAAACCATCCTTCCTACTACTAGCCCTAATTCCTTGTCGGATGATGCAGCTTTTGAAATGTTACTAGAACCTGATTTATGTTTGGACTGTTTTTGGCCTGTTGAGCTCTCTGAATTGTCAAAAATAATAGCTTCATCCAAACCATCCACATGTCTGTTAGATCCCATCCCAAAAAGACTGTAGAAAGAGATGTTTTCCCTAATTGATACCCACATTTTGGATCTGCTTAATTTGTCTTTAATGAATAGTTACTTTACACAGCACTTTAAGGTTGCTGTAATTAAACCTATACTTAAGAAGTCTGACCTTGATTCAGAAATCCTAGCCAATACTAGACCTATATCTAATCTAACTTTCATCTAAAAAAATCTAGAGAAAAGTGTTGCAGGTCAGTTGCATCGAAATAATCTGAAGAGTTTCAGTCAGGGTTTAGAGCTCATCATAGCACAAAAACAGAACAAGTAAACATCACTAATGATATTCTCATGGCCTCAGACAATGAACTAGTGTCTATACTGGTCCTGTTAGACCTCAGTGCCACATTTTATACAGTTAATAATAACATTCTACTACAGAAACTTGAATATGATATTGGGATTACATGAACAGCTCTAAATGGTTTAAATCACATTTAGCTGATATATTCCAGTTTGTAAATATAAATATTGAATATTCTTCATACACCAAAGTTAGACATGCAGTTCCTCAGGGATCAGTGCTTGGACCAAAACTAAATTTTGCCATCTCCCCACAAGAAATACCTGTTGTGGAACTAATCACGGCCACTGAATCTGCGATTAGGAACAACAACTTGACGGAAGCAGAGGCAGAACAACTCAGAATGAAAATATCAGCAACCCTCTCCAGTGCCAAACCACCTCCTTCTAATCTCACACCACAGGAAAGGAAAGCTATAACATCACTCAGCCAGGACCAAAACATCTCCATTTTACCAGCTGATAAAGGAAGATGCACAGTAGTCCTCAACACTTCTGATTACCAAGAAAAAAACAACTACACTACTGAGTGACAGCTCAACAACTCTGAAGAGGGACCCAACTAGCACATATAAAAAGAAAGTCACAGATTACCTACACAAACTTGAAAAGGAGAAAACAATCAATCGATCATTGTATTATAGATTGTACCCAGGGAAAGCCACTCCCTGTCTTTATGGAATTCCTAAAATCCACAAAGAAGGAACACCACTCAGACCCATCTTCAGCAGCATGAACTTAGTGACATACAATATTGCTAAACATCTGGCTGGTATTTTAGCTCCTCTTGTTGGAAACACACCTCATCAAGTAAAGAACTCCATTGATTTTGCTAACAAAGTTCAACATTTGAAACTAACCCCAGGAAAAACCCTTGTATCGTTTGATGTGACTTCTCTTTTCACATGCATACCCATCTCTGAAGCAGTAGAAACTGTCAGAAAACAACTTCTACAAGACAAGGACTTAAACAGGACAAACTTCACCCCGACCAGATCTACACCCTGTTGGATCTCTGCCTCTCCACCACTTATTTCAAGTTCAATGACAGTTTTACAGACAGAAGCACAGCTGTGCCATGGGATCTCCAGTGTCATCCATTGTTGCCAATCTCTACATGGAGGAAGTGGAACAGAGGGCCCTAAACTCCATTGAGGGAACAACGCCAAGCCATTGGTTCCGATATGTGGATGACACCTGGGTCAAAATCCAAGCCAAGGAAATAGAAACGTTCACCAGGCACATCAACTCGGTCGATAACAACATCAAGTTCACCAAAGAGGATGCAAACGACAACAAGCTGCCTTTTTTGGACTGTTTGATTCAGATGGAAAGAGAGGACAGCCTCAACATTGAAGTGTACAGAAAACCAACCCACACAGACCAGTATCTTCTGTTTGACTCCCACCATCCACTGGAACACAAACTCTGTCATCAGAACTTTACAGCATCGAGCCGAACGCATCCCCACAAAGACAGAAGGGAAGGAAAAGGAACAGAAACACATCCAAGATGCTCTTGAAACGTGGATATCCTAACTGGGCTTTTGTCAAGTCAGCGAGGAAATCTACAAAACACCCTAATAAACAGAAAAAGGAGAACAACAGATGGAAAAACATTGTCATCCCTTATGTTGCTGGAGTATCAGAGAAATCCAGAAGGATTTTCAACAAACACAATATCCCAGTACATTTCAAACCCAGCAGGACTCTCAGACAGAGGCTGGTCCACCCTAAGGACAAAACACCCCTACACAAACAGAGTGGTGTAGTATATGTGGTCCAGTGCAGCGAGGACTGGCCAGACCTCTACATTGGAGAAACTAAACAGCCTCTTCACAGACGCATGGCTCAACACGGGAGATCCAGCTCTTCAGGACAAGACTCAGCTGTTCACCTCCACCTCACAGATAAGGGACACTCTTTTGAGGACAAAAATGTGCACATTTTGGACTGAGAACACAGATGGTTTGAGAGGAGGGTGAAGGAAGCAATTTATGTTAAAAGAGAAAAAACATCAACAGAGGAGGAGGCCTCAGATTCCCACTTTCAAAAACATATAATGCAACTTTAAGACTGATTCCCAGCCAGTTTTCACACCTGATGGGAACAGAGGGGCCTCGTCTGTGAATTAGAGTAACAAAGACTTTAAGGGTGCATTCACACCAGCCCTGTTTAGTCCGCTTTAATCGAACTCTAGCTCGTTTTCCTAGAAAGTCCGGTTCGTTTGGGGAGGTGTGAACGCGCCATCGAACTCTGGCACGGAACAAAAAGACGAACTCTGGCCCGGGCTAAATACTAGGTCTCGGTCCGGTAGAAGAGAACTCCAGCGCGGTTCGAGTACAGTGTGAATGTAAACAGACCGAACCCGCTCCACAAGCAACAGCGCAGGGCAAACAAACACGCTTTTCTCTTACCTTATATGGAGCCGTTAGCTGCTTTGTGTGAAAAACAATATTCTCCATGGTTTTCTGTCTCATCTTCTGCTCATGCTGAGTCCATTTTTGAAAAATGACAAAATATAACTCCTAAAACTGCTAAAACTTGATGCCACTTTGTTTTTGTTTTTATTTACAGAAGAAGAAGAAGTGTCTTCAGTGGTTTTTGTGTCATTTCTTTCAGTAGTTCTTGGTGCAGTGCCCCCACAGGCGAGCGGGAGAATAGTTGGTTCAAGAGGTCGGCTCAACTGCACAGTGCAGTGTGAATGCAAACGCACCAGCTCAAATGTAAACAAAAGGTCATGAATATTGGTCCCCAACCGAACTGAGTCTACCGGACTATCGGGTGTGAAAACAACCTTAGAAACCCCTACTGTTAAGTGGTGGCGGTGTGAATTGCCAATCTACATATGTGTGTGTGTCTTATCTCACTCAGCCTTATAACCTGAATCCCTCACTCACTGCTGTTTGAATTGAGAAAGCTCCTCGGATGAGGAGCGAAACGTCTTCTGTTACAAATAAAGTGCAGTTGTTTTTGTATTGAATGCTTTTTGAATTCATCATGTCCTGGATGACTGAGAATCTTCACCAGCATATTGGACCAATACTCTTTACTTTATATATGCTTCCATTAGGTAATGTTATTAAACAGCATGGGATAAATTTTCTTTGTTACGCTGATGACACACAATCATATTTGTCCATTAAACCCAATTAATCCAGTCAGTTACTTAGACGACAAGCATGTCTTAAAGACATAAAAACCTGGTTGACCCTAAATTTTCTCCTTTTGAACACAGACAAAGATTGAAGTTTTGGACCTGAGCACCTTAGGAATGAATTTTTCACTCTTTTGCCCTCCTTAGATGCATTAATCTGTCCTCCAGCTCTAATGTTAAAAATCTTGGTGGTAATCTTGATCAGGACATGTCTTTTATCCCCCACATTTAAAACGTTACTAGAACCACCTTCTTCCACCTGCGTAATATCACTAAAATTAGAAGCAGCTTATCTAAAAATGATGCAGAAAAACTGGTCCATGCATTTGTCACGTCTAGACTGGACTATTGCAATGGTTTATTGTCTGGGTGTCCAAATACTTCTTTAAAGTGTCTTCAGTCGATCCAAAATGCTGCTGCTAGCATCTGGAGTTACTGGGAGAGATCATCTCTCTCCAGTTTTAGTTTCTCTCCATTGGCTCCCTGTCAAATCCAGAATAGAATTCAAAATCCTACTTCTAAACTACAAAGCTCTCAACAACCTAGCTCCATCTTATATTACATATCTTATTGTTCCATATTTTCTTAACAGAGCACTTCGCTCTCAGGCTGCAGGTTTACTTGTGGTTCCTAGAATTTATAAAAACAGAATGGGAGGCAGATCTTTCAGTTATCAGGCTCCTCTCTTGTGGAACCAACTTCCAATCTCTGTCCGTGAGGCTGACACATTATCCAGTTTTAAAACTAGGTTTAAGACTTTCATTTTTTTTTGACAAACTGACTTTTGACACACGTGAATCCACTTTGTAAGAAGGCCCACCAGTGAATGTATTTTTATTGGAAGCTCTGTAGTGTTGATTTGACTTTTATGAGGAGGTTTTATTCATGCTTTATTATCTTTTAACTTTTACCTCCATCTGTTGGTTTGGATTTTTAACATACTGTATAAGAACAGGAATAAACTCTTGGGGATTGTCAGGATGTGCGGCAAAACTGCTGACATATACCTACAGAACCTCACTGACCTACAAAGGTGAGGTCAGTGAACAAGGCAAAGCTGATTCTGGCAGATCCTGATCACACACTCCATGGTGAGTTCAGATTGCTTCCATCTGGACCTAAGCATCCGTTGTCCACATGTAGGATGAACCGAATGAAAAAACTCATTTACCCCTGTAGCAATCAGGCTTCTCAACAAACCTTGGTGATTTCTGTAAAGTTATTTTAATGTCAATGTCTTTTCTAGTATGGATGTTTAATGTGCCCACTAACTGTAAAACCAATTGCCCCTCGGGAATAATGTGTGTTTTAATTTAAATGTTTATTTCTGTTTTATATATACATACAGGGATAGGTATATGGATTTGTAAAATATAAAAAAAGTAAAAATAAAAAAAAGCCAAATTGTCAAATGCATTTATTTTTGCATATGAAAATGCACCACCAACTGACACCACAGACTGACTTGCTGACACAACACTCCTTATCTTGGGACATTTTTAAAGAAATATTATGCTGATTTATTCATCTTGTGGGTCAACAGACAGGGAACTCAGAAGGAAAAAGTTAAAAAAGGAAAAAATAAGAATAAAAAAAAAACTAGGGCAATCCATCAAAAGTCTGAATGAAAAACTGAAAACAGAATATCAATACATGAGCAAAAATACAAACAAACTGAAGGACAGGCAGAGGAGAAGGACTTTGGGCAGTGAGGACCTGTCTGTGTGTGAATACTCCAGAGACCCCCTGACACGTTGACACGTGCACACACACCTACATGCACAGACACACACTCACGGCTTGGCCTTTTGTCAGGGGCTGTGCTGTGTACCATAGAGCACAAGGACATGTATGAATTCAAGCAAAACCCAACTCTCTTTATCTTTGTGTGGAAGTATGTGTGCGTGTGTGTGTGTGTGTGTGCGTGTGTGTGTGTGTGTGTATGCGTGTGTGTGCCTGTGTGTAAACTGTGAAATAGACAGATAAAATGAACTTCTGGCCGAGGGTTATGTTTATAAGTACAGTAGTCCCTAGCTACTTTGCGTTTTTGTTATCGCGGACTCGCTCTATAGCAGTTTTTCAAAATAAGATTGGACATGACACACAATTGGCCAATTGCTGGATGAGCTGCATGATCAGCATGGAATTTTTATTTAAAATAAAGTATTTAAAAATATTTAGGGGCAGCACGGTGGCGCAACTGGTAGAGCTGCTGCCTCTCAGCGAGAAGGTTGCCGGTACAAATCCCGGTCCGGGGGCCTTTCTGGGTGGCGTTTGCATGTTCTCTCTGTGCATGCATGGGTTTTCTCCGGGTACTCCGGTTTCTTCCCACAGAACTCTAAACTGTCCCTAGGTGTGAGTGAAAGAGTGAATGGTTGTTTGTTTCGTTTGTCTTTATGTGTCCCTGTGATGGACATGCAACCCGTCCAGAATGTACCTCGCCCCTCGCACAGTGATTGCTGGACATGATCACCGGTGACCCACATGACCCAAAATGGAAGAAGCGGGTAAAAGATAATGGATGGATGCAGGGCTGGAGTGGGACTCATTTTCAGCCCGGAGTTTCAGCCTCAGAGTGGCCCACTAGAGATCACAACCTATTATTATTAAAATCATAAGCTTACATCAGGTGAGATTCTAGAATCTGCCCTTTAGGGGCACTTTTAGCCGACAATGGCTCTTGGCTTGAACAATGGGGTGAACATTGGCGTCAGAAGCTTTTTAAATGTGATGGGGGGTGGGGGGTCTTCCCCCAGAAAATTTTGAATAAAGTAGATGCCATTTCCTGCATTCTGGTGGATTGTAGTTTAATTTTTACATTTAGTTTTGCATACGTAAGTAACACTTGATTCAATAACTATTATAGAGTTAATTGCACAACAAGAAGTAGCCTGACCAACAGCTCTCCTTGTGTGAATAGAGCACACTCCTCTTCTCTCATGTATCCTAGCCCGTTATAGGGTCAAGAGACAAACATGTAGCATTAACACATTATGAACAACATTCAGGAATTGTTTCTATAAGAACATTATCAAATATTTAACGTGAACGGCAAGATTGCTTCGCCCATGAGGAAATGTAACACAGGGTGAGCTAACCTCGGACAAACTAACAAACAAAGGTAGCTGTAATGGTGGAGGTAGTGAAGCTCATGGTGTTATCTGAAGCATTTATGCCTTATCGTACAAAATTAAGGCAAAAAAAAAAATTTCTAAGCTACTAATAACTTAAAATAGTTACTGCAGTAGATGTTTTCATGCCACAGAGCGACACAGGGTAAGAACTCACTGTGATATTCAATATGTAAGAGTGTAAATTTTACATACACAATCTACATACACAAAAAGATTTGAAGCTCTCGACCTTGACCTCTCTAAGTGGCTTTAAGAATCTGTTGGACTCCTGGCAGGGACCAATGCAGACATGTTCCTGTTTTTAGTTTTATACATTTGTCTCGGAATCTAGCAGTTTTTTTGGTTTTGTTACCTTTTTCCTTTTAGCCATCCTATTTGTTAAAAAAAAAAAAAAAACAACTGTAGTTTGAGTTTTTATAACTGCTTATTGTTGTTGCTGTTGTCCATTGTTGTCATCTTTCTTTGTTGAAATCAGGTCTCTCTTGTAAATGAGTCCTCGAGGCTCAATGGGATTTACCTGTATAAATAAAGGTTGATTGATTACATACACAATCTATTAAACACTTTGTACAAAATCTGTTTAGTTTTAACAAAAACTAAACTTGTGCAACCAGAAATTACAACATATATCTACATATTAAACACACAAAGCAAAGCACAACTAGCTTTAAGCACCTCCCTCAGCCATCTGGAGAAGGAAAACACCTATGTGAGAATGTTCTTCATTGACTACAGCTCAGCATTCAACACCATAATATAATCCTCTCCAAGCTGTCCTAATGCATGCTCAATAATCCAGGTTGAAAAATCTAAAAAAGTTAAATCTGATCCTCTGGACATTCAAAAAACTAAACAAAGCAAAACAACAAAAATAAAATGTAGAAACGTTTCGTCTTTCATCCAAAAGACTTCCTCAGTTTGAGGTACTGTATTCAGCTCAGTCTCTTAAATAGCACCTTCCCAGAGTGGATCAACCAGTTTGCTGCTGACAACCAAAACCAGCTGATCCACTCTGGGAAGGTGCTATTTATAAGACTGAGCTGAATACAGTACCTCAGATTGAGGAAGTCTTTCGGATGAAAGATGAAACGTTTCTACATTTTTAATTTTTTGTTGTTGTTTTGCTTTGTTTTGTGTTTTGAATGTCCAGAGGACCAGATTTAACATTTTTAGACCTCTCCAAGCTGGTTTCCAAGCTCACCACACTGGGCCTGGAGAAGTCCATCTGGATACTGGACTTCCTCACCAACAGACCACAGGTAGTGAAAATCGGCAGTCACCTCTCCTCCACACTAGTCCTCAGCACCGGTACACCTCAAGGCTGTGTCCTCAGTCCACTCTTTTACTCTTTATTTATACGAGTGTACCCCCAAGCATAGCTCTAACATCATCCTCAAGTATGGTGATGATGACACCACCATCTTGGGCCTCATTATCAACAACAATGAGAGTGCCTACAGAGATGAGGTGAAATCACTGACTAGCTGATGTCAGAAAAAATCCTTAGAGAACTTTACTAATTGACTTTTTTTATGGATGTGAATGTTTCTGTAAAGTGCCCTGAGACAGGTTTGTTGTGAATTAGTGCTATATAAATAAACTGAATTGAAAATTACCTTTCTCTAAGGGTGCATTCACACTAGCCCTGTTTAGTCCGCTTTAATCGAACTCTAGCTCATTTTCCTAGAAAGTCCGGTTTGTTTAAGGAGGTGTGAACGCGCCATCGAACTCTGTCACAGAACAAAAAGGCGAACTCTGGCCCGGACTAAAACCTAGGTCTCGGTCCGGTAGAAGTGAACTCCAGCGCGGTTCGAGTGCAGTGTGAATGTAAACAGACCGAGCCCCGCTCCACA
Organism: Nematolebias whitei; assembly: GCF_014905685.2. Classification (NCBI taxonomy): domain Eukaryota; kingdom Metazoa; phylum Chordata; class Actinopteri; order Cyprinodontiformes; family Rivulidae; genus Nematolebias; species Nematolebias whitei. The sequence continues at coordinate 44,852,931 of NC_056513.1, forward strand.
GGACAAACAAACACGCGTTTCTCTGACCTCATATGGAGCCGTCAGCTGCCTTGTGTGGAAGAACAATATTCTCCATGTCAAAGCAAAAACAACAAAAAATGTAGAAACGTTTCGTCTCTCGTCTGAGAGACTTCTTCAGTCTGAGGTGCTGTTTTCAGCTCAGTCTCTTAAATAGCACCTTCTCAGTGTAGTGAACTTAACCTGATGTCAAAACTAAGCCTAAGGTCAAAACCCTTGACCTTAAGAACCTTGTGGGACAGAAACTGTCATTTCATTGATTTGAATCCAGAAATACAGGTTCACTCATCCTGAGACTTTCTTTCTTGAAAATCAAGTGAAAGAACACTGTTTTTTTATTATCATTACTATTTTACAAATGTTGATAATCAAAGTGTCTTAGTTCAAACCATTTTAGATGTTGCAGTGAACTAATCAATTTTATTAACTGTAAAACAGTAACAATGATTTTTTAGTTGCTTATGCAAAGTTAGAGTTCATGTTAAGTCTGTTACAGAGTAATCATGTATTTTCTGATTTCTGTCTTTGAATGAGCAAGTGTAAGTTTTGTCCAAGGTCGGAGTCGAAGCAGACATGTGTCTTGTTTTAAAATCCTCTCAGACGTAAACAGAGGAGTTGGCACCTGTTCTCCAAACTCGCCAAAATATTTCTCTCGCCTGTCTGAGAACAGTTTAATCTGTTACATAACAATTCTTGCTGTTTTCTGACTTCTAGTAACCTCTTACATCACAAAACACACCCCTGTCTGGTTGATTTCGACCAATCAGGGATGCTCAAATATACCGGAAATAGAGCTCTTTAAATTGCCGGTACTTCCTAGTTCTCTCAGTTCGGCGGCGCGGAGAAGTTCTGAGATGTTCGCAGTTCTGTGAAGTCGTTTGGGAGAACAGAAGTCCAGCCATGATAAGGCTCTTCTGAGTTTGGATTATAACATCCTCCACCTCTGAGTGGAACTTCTGAAGGACTCCACTCATGTGAAGTCCACTGGCTGAGGTGAGCTGGTGTCGGACGGAATCTCGTCACTACTTCGGACGAGTCACAGCCATCCTATGGAGACGCTGGACAGGTAGCGTTAACTGGAACTCCATATCTGCTGATTAATCTTCAGAAAGGTAATGAGTCAAGTTCCCTACCAAGCGTACCGAGGAAAAGCTGGGTTCGAATGGAGAGTGTCGGTTCTGGTCAACACTCCCCCTCACACACCATCTTTTACTCCCTTTAAACTTCATTTCCATCTTTAAATTCTTCTCTCAAGTAGAAATCCTTCCAGATAATTTAGAAATGTCTGTGTAAAGTGCTCATCCACCGCCGTGTGGATAATTGATCATAATTGTACAGTTTTCATTAATGTCTGTGGTGAAGCAACGGAAAATCATGGCCATATGGTTTTCCTGGTTGTAAAGGTGATTGATTATGTTGTTATTTTCATATTTTGCCAAATTAATGTAAATGTTTGATGTTAAACTTTGATTCTGTAAAATAAATGACCGCATTCATTTTGATGGGTCAAAGAAAAATGACGTCTCACGTTACAATTCATTGAATTCAATGCACGTTTTATTCAGTCCAGAAAAATGAAGAATCCGTTTTAATTGATGAATATATCTCAGCATCTGTTCATCTACATTTGGTGGCCCGTAACGTGCTCATAAATGGACTGTGTATGCGTGTAATAATTGATATTTCATGTTGGCATGGAGAAATAGCAGACTGCAGCTGTGCTGAAGCTGCGCGCTTGGAGTAAAACGCTGCATGTTTACGCTGGGATGTTTTGAAGCTGAAATTGTGAGTCATATGTCTTTATGAAAGCTGAAATTGTACGTCTGTTATGTGTAACTAAGCTGGATTTGTGTGGAAATGCTTTATTCTGTTTAAAGACGGTTCAGACGTGGTTCTGGTACCGGCTCGGTTCTGAAAAGGTTCGAACGAGTTGTTTAAATAGCTAGAAAGACGTTTTTTGAGACCGGAGCGCCGACTCCGTGCAGCTGGGAGCTTATCGATTACATTTTAACAGAAAAAGTGCATTTTGACAGTTTAAAAGACGGAAAAGTTGACGGACTTGTTCAGATAAATCTAACATGCTAGCTGGGGAAAACGCTGCGTGATTGGTTGAATTGGCTGCTGTGGAGCGCTCTGATTCGCTGAGAAGTGAATGACGTGCCTACGTCATTTCCTCTCACCCCCGTGCTGCTTTGTGATTGGCGGATTCAGTCACGTGACCCGGAAATGAAAACTCGTTTTCATAGGGAATAAAATCTGCTTTTTAAAGCTGAAAAGCGCTTAAAAGCTGTATGCTGATACGCTGCTTAAGTTCTTCAAAGTGTAATCGCTGGATTTTCGCCACGTTTGAGTTTAAAATCCGTCATTAAATGATGTTTTTGAACAACGCTAGCGATGCTAATTTTAAGCTAACAGCTAACGACCGGATGAGTGACGTGTCACGTCACTTCCTCCATGTCGGATGTAAAGCTTGGTTGAACCAAAAGCTTTGATGTGCTTAAAATCACTAAATGTAACTTGACACATGCCCCTAAAACTCATGTTTCATGCAAAAAAGTCGTGCTTGTTATAAAAACGCCACGTTTACGCTTCAACCGTTCAGAAATGTTGATTTTAACAGAGTTTAGCCGAAGCTAACTTTAAGCTAAGCGGCTAAAAACAGGATGTCAACCGAACGTCACAGGAAGTCGTCATAGACTCCTGCTGGTAGAAGGCTAAACACTGCCCCCTCCTGGGAAACTTGAGATCACAGTTTCACCTCAGTTTTAGGTATTTTGAGTGAAATTAAACGTTTTTTATTTCTGTAAGGCATTTTTGAGTTAATAAACGTTCCTCAAAGCTGAATAATCACTGTTATCTTGCATTTAAAAAGTAATTAAGGTATTTATGCGGAAAGGCATTTACCAACAAACCTTTATTCACTGGTAATTCCTCATTGAGAAGGTACAAAATAAAAGGTAGAAACTTTTTAACAAAAAAGGTACAGTTTCAGATATTCACAGAGTTGATAAAGTTTACTCATTTGCTAAAAGATAATGCACGCTTAATTGCTAAATCACTAGATAAGAGTAGATATCAGGAAAAAGAGACTTTTCTGATTTTATTTACCACCTAAACAAATACATTTCCTATTTAATTTTAAATAGAGGATGAGACAGGAGGACAGGAGTAATAACAGTTTTTCTGAAGAAAGAAAGACTGATTAATCCTGACACATCATCAATTTTCTTTTCTCTTTTCGCCCACCTGGGTTGATGAGTAACTGTTTAAAATAGCGTATTTCTGGAAGTAAACGGTTTAAAAACATTTTTAAGCTGATGTGCTGTGAGACTTTTAGGAGAAAAAACTAAGCCTAAGGTCAAAACCCTTGACCTTAAGAACCTTGTGGGACAGAAACTGTCAAAGAACAAACCTGAACAGGTCTCCTCCACCGATAATGCGACAGTGTGCAGTGAATGTGTTCGAGGCATGTTCTAAGACGCCCATAGAAGTATTTCCTGGTGTAAAGGTTAAACCCCACTGCCTAGAAATGGAAGGACGGAGTGCGTTGACACCTCCTCCTAAGACAGGCGAGAAAAGGCAGTATTTTCAAACTGACAAACCACGTAATGAAGGTGCACGCTGGGACAAACAGGCTCCTCTTTCAGAGGATGAGCGTGATGATCGTAAATGGGATATGCGTAGGACGCAAAGATATGGGATCCAAGAGGACCCATATTATCAGGGGAAATCAGAAGAGGAACCCCCAAAAGACGTACCTAACCCTCCCCCACCTCGGACGAAACGAACCGAGGCGATAAAATCACAAAGGTCCCAGGAGCAAAGCCCTACACCTCTGAGCTCGGAGGAGACAGAGAAACTACAAAGGTTTGTAGAAACTTTGAAAAACGCTGAAATGGGAATCCAACCAGGAGCACAATGTAGTGATCTGATCGCTACTAAATCTGAAGGCGCGAATGACAACATTACAGATGTCGGTGAAACACACCAAGACATTGCTGTTGCTGCCTCCAACAACCCCTCATCGGACGAAGGGGGGATAAACTCACACACAAACGATGATGAGTCATCGCAAACTGAAAACTCAGAAACTGATTTTCATGATTTTGAACTAGGCAATCCAGTTCTGGGAGGACTCCCAGATAACCTGGTACCGAGTCAAGAAGCTGGGCCAGTATGTTTCACGAAACCATCACAGGCCATCGCTCTTTTCTCAACCAATGACGTCGACCAAGGACCTCAAACCTATGGTGTCTTACCCATAGACAGGTCCGACGACTCAGAAAAGGATTCGTTGGAGCTCCCCATGGAGCAAGAACCCTCATCAGTCTCATCACAGATTGAACAGGTGGTCGCTCAAGCCGACGCTCTGACATCTGATGAAGAAAGAGACAAACTTCGCCAAGTTCTTTTAAAATATGAAAAGTCATTTTCAACTGACCCGGACATCATCCAACTTCAGAAGTTGGATGATTATGCAATTAACTCGATTATACTGCATCTGACTGACCCAGACAAATACACTCCATCGAAAGTCAAACTGGATTCCGATCCAGACCTAAAAGTCCTCTTTCAGCTGCGCAAACAGTTAAAACTACTCAAGGACAACCTAACTTTAGCTCATGGAGCGACGTCCTCACCCGTGTTCACGGTCTCCCATGACCGAAGGGGTGACGCCAGTTAGGATAATGCTACCAGACGCGATAACATGATCAAATCTGACATTCAGAGTGAGTGGCGCACCGAAACGTTGTTTTCTAGTTGCTTAATCACTGCTTTTGTCAATGTTGAAACGTCGTTTTCTAGTTGCTTAATCACTGCTTTTGTCAATGTTGAAACGTTGTTTAACTGGTTGCTTAGTCACTGTTTTTGTCGATGTTGAGACATCGTTTAATTGGTTTTGGTATTGTTTTTGAACACCCCAGGCAAGAATGAATTTTGTTGTGTAGTTAAGTTAGAGACTAAGAGGCCTTTGACCATGCCAACATGTAGTTCATTCATTAAATTGCAATCTTTGCGGAGTCAATGCATATTATTGCTACCTTAAGTACCATAATCTACATTGATCTCACAACGCTTAAGCCGAACCTACTCGAACAATTCAATTCGGGGGGATAGCTAATTCTTTTTGATGAGTCTCGCCATAGACTTCCAAAACATTTATGGGGAAACCAAACACCCAATCTCAAGTCGTTCGTCTAAAAGACAACAGACAATTGAACCAAACTATATTTTGCCATGTAAAGCTAACTTAAACCAAGTTAGAAATGGAAAAAATAGTTTGGAACCCTTTTCTATAGGTATAAACCCCTGTAGGTACCCCTTTTCAGCATGTTCCACCCCTTAACTGGTAGTTGTAGCTGTTCCCAATCATAATAGCTTACACACCAGGTGCATATAGGTTAAGGCCTTATGTAAAATCCCCTTCATAAGCCCACCTTAAACCACATAATTGCATGTCACATTTGAACCAGAACGGCACCGACTGGACGTCGCCCAGAGACGACCTTCGCTGGAGGCGACCTGCAATCCTGACGTTGGTCTCCGCTCTTCATCCAGTGGCCGCATCTTCAGTTCAATCCAAGGGTACCCCTCTGTATGCTGATTAATCAACACTTCCAATCGTTGTGGATTTACCGTTGTGGATTATATGACTTTTTCCAATGGATTACAGACTCTGTTTCCAAGGGGTTAAAGCATTGCTACAATGGAATTACC